>NC_072731.1:145769250-146069250 GCF_026930045.1 Uloborus diversus
ATCCAATGTTTAAATTAATTAAATAATTAACAATAACAATTCCGATTCCATCCATCGCGCTTCGAAACCATGCTTGCTACAACTTAATTACACACAAAAAATTTGATCAAAATCGGTCCAGCCGTTTAAAAGCCTTATGGTGACAAACGTCCGCACAGAAGATTTTTATATATTAAGATAATTATTATGAATTAACATCGCTTAAAATATATTTTTTTTTTTTTTTGCCCCGAACGTAATTTATTTTTTATGCATTATTGTATTTCAGCAAGTATGAGAGGTCTAATGAGGAGAGCGCGACATTGCCCGTCTTACTTTCTTACTGAAAACCAGCCTTAAGTTCTTTTTTGCTACACTTTAAAATTAACTTTGTTACTTTTTGTAAAGTATATCATGCTTTCAGATCCACTCTTCTACTTCAGCCGCACTTGAGGACAAGTAAGTAAAATATTTATAAAGAATTTTATTCTCTGTGTTTCAGCCTCTTTGGATCTCGTACGTTCTGCTGCTGGCTTTACTTTTTTAGCATTCGCTCTGTAACATCGCCATCTCGGTGTAAGATCTAGATCTAGATTCTAAAGCCATCATCGTAGAAGTCCTTTTCATGTGATAAATAGTTGCTTTCCATCCCTTGCATAACCTGAAGGAATCTCTCACATCTTTAATAATGACACTCATATTTCCTACAAAATATTCGGATGGGAATTCAAAGAGTAAACTTTCAAGATCATGAAATTAAACATTTTGTTACACTGCAGCATGTTTGAACGATTTAGGAATGGATAGGGAGACTCACTCTTAGTAGCTTGGTGCTTGGAAAAGTCTGGTTCCAGGAAGTATTGTATTCGTGAAATTTTTTTTCACTCAAATTTCGGTTTGAATATTCATTTTGTTCACCGCCAAATAAATGTTAAGTAGTAGTTTTTTCTATCGTCCGCTCGTTTTAATATGCTACGAACATATAAATCAGAGGTGCCAACTCAGGTCGGGTGGGGGGGGGGGGGGGCATGACATAGACTGCAGCTTTGAAATGTCAGGAGGGTGTTTTCAGGACTATTATTTTCTTTTCTAGGAGGGTCTCCCGTTCTTGTCGGGTCTTCCTGATATTGGAGACATGATGGTCATCCATGTGCAGAAAAACGAGCTATTTTCATAGACAATGCAGAAGAACGCCTTTTGAATAGTACAAAATGGTATCCTGCGAATAAGCTCCCCCCCCCCCCCCATATCTCTCATTAGGGAATTCATGGCGATAGTTTACCTTAACTTGAATTTAAAAAAATAGTTACCTTTCGAACTGGTGCATAACCTTCTTTGTTCTTATAAAAATAGATTAATATTTTCATCGAAATCTGTCAGGTAGTTTTCAAGTTTACTCCGGATATACATACAGTGACTCCCAAAAGTGTTCGTACACCTACGACTTTCAATGAAATAGGCCCCTATGGCATTGGTTAGAATTAATATTTCGGAATAGGTATCTCTACATAATATAAAATGAAGTCTCCAGAAAGCGTCTGTGTGTTTGAACTCGCAAAACTCGAGAACTACCCGGCCGATTTTGCTGAAA
Organism: Uloborus diversus; assembly: GCF_026930045.1. Lineage (NCBI taxonomy): Eukaryota > Metazoa > Arthropoda > Arachnida > Araneae > Uloboridae > Uloborus > Uloborus diversus. Next base: position 145,770,821 of record NC_072731.1, read on the forward strand.
TGTTCACTGTTTGTTCCTTTAAATCCTGAGAAGGTTTGCAGACCACTTCGAAAACAATTCGATGAATAGTTCTTTTTTATTCCAATTTAGGCCCAATTTTCACATAAATTCCCGAATATGGGGTTGAAAAATTACTCGCAAATAGTAATATTACATATCGTTGGAAAAGGAAGAATTTTCCGTGTTCTACGCAATTTGTTCCAATGCTCTAACTTAATTGCGGCGGGAGTTTTTTTACGTTTTTAGCTCGATTTTTTTTAGGCTTAGCTGAAATTTAGGCACTACTTTCTTCATTAAATCCATCAATAAAAAGTGAAGGAATTGTCCCACAGTTTTCTTTTTGACAGCATTGGAAAGAGCTGTTTTTTTTACTCCAGATCTAACACGACCTAAGGTCGAAAGTTTAACCCTCTATCTCCATTAGAAAAAAAGTTACAAGCGAATTAAATGAAGTTGAAAAATCTGTTCTCTATTCAAGTTTTTAACCATTTTATTTCGCGTTTCCACGGTAACGCTTTTTGAAATCATTGCTTATTTCCATCTTTCTCATTTCAATTCTTAAACTTATTTTATTTTGTGTTTCCATGGTTACGCATTTTAAATCCATCTTTCTCATTTTATTTTAACTTCTTAAAAGTATTTTACTATCTGTCGTCATTGTTTGGCGAGAAAATTTTGCATGATGTTTTTCTTTTGTTCTTTCATTTAATCCTGGTTATTCGGAACTCCAGCGCTCGAATACGCTACCTTGCGGTGATTTACAAAACTGCAAATGAAACTAAAACATTGCCACGTTGCGTTCCACGTGTGTCTGTTGACGTAAACACAGGCAGTTTGTTCTGAGTATTTATTAACGCAATCGATGTGTCTTAGTTTGCTTTCAGCTATAGAAATTAATTCGTCCCTTAGTTGTATTCTCGAGCTTCTCAAAATAATGTTAGTTTTCATTATTTCCTTAATAATTGGTGAAAGCGAAAATTCTGGATTAGCAAACTTGGATAACGTTATACAAGGTAAAAATGTTTATTGTTTTGTATGAATTTGTAAGAATATGGGTTTTTTTTAATCTTAAATTAATTAAACTTACCATATTTTACAGCAGTATTTAGTTGGAATGGACGGTATGCGAAATATTTTCTTGAATATATTATCGTAGAACAAAATGAATAACAGAGAAAGAATTTACTTTATTCCTTTTATTCTCAGCTGAAAGGTTTCGCCAAATTTGTTTAGGGTTATAGTTTTAGTATAGTGCGAGCAAAGTAGCCTTGGCGAGATTTCGCGTTTTTAGTTAAACCATTTTTAATTTTTATCATGAGTGGAATAAAATGGTAGTAAGATTACAGAATTCGATAAGTGAAAAGAAATAATGGTCAATCAACTGAAAAGAAAACTACCACCATATATCCGTGAGAATTTTGTTGATGATTTGCATAACATGACACAATTAAATCGTAACTCAGAAATTAGAAAAATCGAAACAGAAAAATTTTAAATTAACCGATTCGGGAATTCGAGAGAAATAACTCAGCTACAAATGGAAAACAATAATCGCTAGCCAAGCAAGGCAAAAAAGTATCTTCTTTCGATAACAATTTGTAATGTCATATTGAATTTTTCTAGCATTAATTGTTATTCTTGTCAGGCCACAATTATTATTTAGTTTTATCAAGAATTGATAAATATCGAATTCAACATCGTGGAAAAAGCTGCTTAGAACTACGAACTATGTAGTTTGCATTAATCTTTGACGTTTAGTAATGCTTCTTGAATTCTCATTTCTTTCTACGTGGGCCAGAATATCCACAAGACTTAAATTAATTTAAAAAGAATAAAGCGAAAAAATCATACGTACGAACAAAAATCACAACACTTTTAGCATTTTCTTCGTTACCATGTGCGTTTGTTTTAGTTTTTAAGTCCGCCAAGACAAATCTCCATGTTAGCAGTTTGGCAACAAAATTCCACTTCCGCCAGAGGCCGCTACAGTGTCATCTCTCGCACTGCTTATATCTTTTCGCTCGTAGCGAAGCATTGTAAACAAGTGTGTTTTAAAAACTATCACCTGTATATTTGGAAGTATTAAACTACTTTCGCCATGAAAGCTGTTCAGAGAAGCATAGAATACTTTACTCCACCCTAGGTTTTTGGCATATTTTGCATTCGATGTGTTTAATTTGTGTTTCTGCTACGACTTTAGCGAGCATTCATTCTTGTTAGGTGTTGTGCAATTTGTGTTCTATTTTGTATATTGTTTTTGATATGGCTGTTTTGCTCATTTGCCATGAAACTAAAAATGATTTTAGCTGACTTTTGAAAACATTTTCTCCCAATAAAACCCGTAGATTACGATCCGGTTTTCGTAATTTTTCTGAGTACTATGCATTTGATTTTTAGAGTAAATGAGAGGACTTGATTTTAAAGTTATTCATTTAAAAAATAGAAAGAGAGTAGCAATGAACAACTAAAGTTTTGGAATTTAAATCACTAATTTTGTTTTCTTCTAGTTATATTTCCATGTCCTTTTTTCTTCTTATTTATTAAAATTCACATATGCTTAACTTGAATAATAGAAACTCCACTGTAGTAGAAAAACTCAGGAACGCACTCATGTAGAGAATTCAATTGAAATTCAGATTGAACTGTTTAACATATAATTTTCATCAAAATATTTATGTTTTGCTTTTTTTTTTCTTCAAATTTCACTTAAATCGAGCGCAGAGCAACAATTCAAACTAAATGTAATACATAAAGTTTTATGTAAGCTTATATCACACGAAATTTATGTATGGGAGGAGGAGAAAGAAAGTAACTATGGTAAGTGAAAACGAAACACAATGTGATAAATATAAGCTATAAACTAGATCAACGCTTGTAATAAATGGTACTTTCTTGTAACATTATTTGTAATTGTTCACTAATAACTAACGATAAACAATTTTTTTTTCAATATACAGAGTATTAATATTTTTTCTAATCGTTTTAAAGATAAATCCAACGAAATAAAAGAGAAAAAAAAGGTTATTTCAGCAAAAGTAATTAATTAAACAAAAACGAAACGAAATATTGGTGCACATAATACAGTGAAATATATTAAGTTATATGAGCCAATATCGCACGAAATGTGTGTGTGTGAGGGGGGGGAGGTGCAGGATAAAGAAACTCGGTGAAACAGAACGAAATATTGGAATAAAAGAACCAAGTAATTATGGTAAGTGAAAACGAAATTTAGCTTGATAAATATAAGCAATAAACTAGATTAGCGCTTGAATTGAATAGCGCTTTCTTGTAAGATTCTTTTTTAATTGTTCACAATTAACTAACGAAAAAGCAGTTTTTTTCAATGTTCAAAGTATTAATGATTTTTTTTTTCTTATCGTTTTTAAAAATAAATCCAACAGAAAAAAGGAAAAAAAAAAAAAAAAACGGCTTTTTCAGCAGAAGTAAACAAAAAAAGAAACTAAATATTGTTGCACATATTACTGTAAAATATTTAATTTTAAATGAGCTTATATCAAGCAAAATTTATGGGGAGGGGGAGAAGGTTGATTGAAGTAACAGAATAAACTTATTGGAGTAAAAGAACTAAGGAGAAAGAAGATCGAGGTAACACATTAAAGTAATTGGAGTAAAAGAACTAAGCAACTATGGTACGTGAAATCTAACTTAATGAAATTCATAAAATTAAAAAAAAAAATTCTAATGGCTAAAATACAGAATTAATGTCTAAATTCTAGAACAAATATAAGAAAGAAAGTAATTTTAGGTCCATCGTGATGACCGCGCGATATTATTGAGTTCCAACAAATTTTTCGCATCAAGGGCCCCAAACTAGCTAACTGCCGGCATCCACCCAGTCGAATACTCGGGGTCGGTCAAGCGAAATCTCCTTTCCCTTTAAATCAGGCGAGCGAACTGCGAGAGATTGAACACTAGCGCCACCAGTGGCGATGGAATAATCCGGTCACTTTTTCGCCCCGCTGCCAAAGGAGATGAGCCTCCTTCCTTTTAGCCTCCCTGGTCCGCCATTAGACAGTGACTTCAGTGCCCCCTATAGTTCGTTGGAGTTGCGAATTGAAGACACAATGGTTTTTTTCAAGGTAGACCGGGCAAAGCCGGGCAATGCAGCTAGTTTAATTATAAGATCTTTGATCTATTTCTAACAAAACTACATGAAAATTTTTATTAAAACGTTAAATCTTATTTTTTAAAAATCAAAAACCAAAAAGTGCCGGAAATTTTATCTCACAAAAGTCTTCGTACACTTTGAAAAAATGTCAAAAAATTAGTAAATAGTCTAACTTTTTACAAAATTATTATTTAGTAGAATATCATGCAGTATCAACAACAGCTTTTAAACGTCTGGGAATAGATTTCATTGTTTTTTTCTTTCTTTTTTTATGCAATTTCTGAATACTGTCTAACCATCGGTTATATGGAAAGGTTAATATCCGGTTTATAGGCGGAAATAGACGTAACTATTAGTTAACAGGTGTGGTAGTTTGTTCGCTACAGATGTGCACTTTTGCCTCTTAATTATTTAGACCCACTTTTGTACAAATGACAATTCGTTCACGGCAAGCATCGTTTTAAATCTAAACTATATTCGATCTATATTCTTACTACAAAGATTATTACATAATTTTGAGCTTACCATTTTGATTTTACATTTCCTGACGAAATGAAAACATTTTCTTTTCTTTTGTTGTTTCCATAGAAACTCTGATTCCACTCTTTTTAAACTTGGAAAATGCAATAAATTAATTAGGCACTAGTAACGTTATAAAACGCATGCATCAAAATCTCATCGCTATTTTCCCTTCTCCCCTGCTAGATTTATTCAGATGGAATCGTCTTAATTTGGTCGATTGTCAAATTACATACAATCCGTAGTCAAACAGTAAGTGTTCAGTCACACTTCGAGTCTTACTGTTTCTAGTTCACTTTTCGTTTCAGTGGTGTATTTTCGTAATCTAGCCACCAGATAACTCCAAATATGTTCCATTAAATTTAAATCTGGCGATTGAAGAGATATTTCTAAGTTTAAGGGCAATTTTTGAGGCACCAAACGCAAACGTGTGCTTCTTATCGTAATCTTGATAAAAAACAAAGTTGTTTCCGATTGCCAAATTTTGGGCTAATAGTTTAAAATTGTTTTCTGAAATATTTAAGTGAACGGCATGATTCATTATTTCATCAAAAAATTCCAAATTCCCAAGTCCTGATGCTGTTATGCACCCTCACACAATAACACCTTCACCGTCCTGATTAACTGATCCAGCTAAGTTCTTAAGATTAAATTCCTCATTTTTTCTTCTATTGACAATTATACACCATTTTACCCCGAAATGTTGAATTTATTTTAATCTATAAGTAAGACGTTGTTTCAAAACGTTTTGAGCATATTTATCATTGACTAGGAGTACCCGCACGGCTCTGCTCGTACTATAAAATTAAATGAAAAACTCTTAGAGCAAGTGTAAATTTTCCTTTCCACTCTGAAATAAAAAGAAAGATTCTGTGTCGTTAGTTAAAATGTGCACATACAATTTTGTCTAAGCTCCAAACATAGTCCATAAAGTAATTTTAAGAAATATTCTGATATAAAGATTACACCTGTCCGTCAAAATTCTCTCGAAAGAATTTTTTTTTCCATTAATTTATTGGAATGATTTGGTAAACTATATCACTCATTATGCCTCATTCATTATGCGTTGGGGCCTTCGTGGCGTTGTGGGAGAAACTTCGCTTCCAATACCGGTAAACGTGGGTCCAATAACCTCGGATGCTCTGAGTGGTGTATTTCTTTTCATTCGGCTGAAAATCTTTCTCATGTTGTCTATGTGTGAATGAATAAAAAACTCAAAAATCTTGAGGCAATGGCCCTCAATCCTTCCATGGTTGAAATCCATGTACAAGTAAACAACAACAGTAGTGTCATATAAGTAAAAGGCAACAATTTTCAACTTAATTAAAAATATGGTCTTTTTTACAGCAATGAATGGACTTTAAAAGCCACTCCGCCGCAATTATTCCGTCAAAATGCATAAACTTGAATTTGTCAACCTAGTGCATGAAAAATTATTTAAATTAAGTTTCTTAATGTTACTTCTCTATCATTAAAATATTCGTGAGTTAAAAGATTAATACACAATTTCACAAAAATATCGTTTTGTTCTAAGAAATCCAAAAACTTGGTTCAGAAGAGTCATTTCATCACGGAGCAGAAAATTGCTCAAACATTGAGGAAAAAGGAGTAGAATTTTTTTTTTCTCTGTCTCGTTTTTCATATTTTAACAATGAAGTGCAGAGGAAAAAAGTTAGCTGAAATGAAAATAATTTCACTGTAATCGCTTAAACCTTTAAAAAAAAAAAAAAAAAAAAAAAAAAAAAAAACTGTCTTTCCATTACACATGAAATTGCTCTGAACTAAAAGGCATTATTTTCTCTTTGTAATTAAATTAGAGGGCTGAGGACATTACCGTACGCTTTCGCTGTAAAATAAAATACCAACAAAACATCAATGTGAAAAGGAGCCAAGTTCAATCATAATGAAGCCCTGGGTAGACGGTGTCACCGATAAGATAGTTTAGATCGAAACGGGCACCAAGTTCCATAGCTGTTCCTCATAGAAGTTGGATTGTCCCATGTTTTTCAATTCATTCAGAAAACAATTTTTTTATTTTCTTTGATTCCGGATATTAAACTTGTGTTCAAGTTTTGGTCTTCAATAAACAACTTCCAAAACATTTCACTGCTCCAATCATACAGTAACTTGCCAAGTTATGGGCTATAATCGTTTGCTTCTGTCACTATCAGCAAGGCCATGGCCGAAGTACATTAGCTCTTGATCTTTGGCGTCCACAAATTTGGCGACAATTGGGAAAATTGCTAAGACACCTAGTTTTCAAACTCTTCCCGCAATTTCTACATTGTTTGGGGGAATTATCATAACGTAGATCGTAAAATATGCAGAATTGGCGAAAACATTTCCCCATTGCTTATAATTCTGCGGCGCCAAGTTTGTGGACCTTTAAGAAATTAAAATGAAGCGAAGCTAAAAGACGTAACCATGGCAATGCGAAACAAAACATCAGTAATTTTAATGGAGACTAGCATTCCCGTACTCGGCATTGCTCGGATAATGGAATTAGCAGGGGTTAAAAGTGCTTGGTGCACCTAGTTTCGAAAATCCCCTATAATAATTACTTATTACCTATTACTTTTTCTAATTTGGGGAGGATCCCGGGGCCCCTGGACTCCTTACATATATACCCTTGTCCTTAACCGATCTTTAACTGTTATTAACGATCCTTTTAAAGTATTGATTATCTTTGCAAACACAGGCCATCCACATTTTATTGATATACCTATGTTTAAGCAAGAAGTTCTTTGTATACAACATTTTTAGGTTTTTTTTTTTTTTTTTCTGGTGCTAAAATTATTAAGCTGCTTGATGAACTGACTTTGGAGCAAGCTACATAACATTGGCCGTGTGAAAAAAAGTCTTCTCTTAAATCGGTCCCTGCTACTTTTAATGTCTGTCCTTGTGACTTATTAATGGTTATTGCAAAGCAACATTAACAGGAAACTGCACTCTTCTAAATTCAAAGGGATAGTCCGCTTGTGATGATGTTCTTAAAAACTTCGTTTCTAGTTTTGAAAAAATGAAAGCAATTCGCAACTCCAACGAACTATAGAGGGCACTGAAGTCACTGTCTAATGGCGGACTTAAAAACTAAAACAAACGCACATGGTAACGAAGAAAATGCTAAAAGTGTTGTGATTTTTGTTCGTACGTATGATTTTTTCGCTTTATTCTTTTTAAATTAATTTAAGTCTTGTGGATATTCTGTCCCACGTAGAAAGAAATGAGAATTCAAGAAGCATTACTAAACGTCAAAGATTAATGCAAACTACGTAGTTCGTAGTTCTAAGCAGCTTTTTCCACGATGTTGAATTCGATATTTATCAATTCTTGATAAAACTAAATAATAATTGTGGCCTGACAAGAATAACAATTAATGCTAGAAAATTCAATATGACATTACAAATTGTTATCGAAAGAAGATACTTTTTTGCCTTGCTTGGCTAGCGATTATTGTTTTCCATTTGTAGCTGAGTTATTTCTCTCGAATTCCCGAATCGGTTAATTTAAAAATTTTCTGTTTCGATTTTTCTAATTTCTGAGTTACGATTTAATTGTGTCATGTTATGCAAATCATCAACAAAATTCTCACGGATATATGGTGGTAGTTTTCTTTTCAGTTGATTGACCATTATTTCTTTTCACTTATCGAATTCTGTAATCTTACTACCATTTTATTCCACTCATGATAAAAATTAAAAATGGTTTAACTAAAAACGCGAAATCTCGCCAAGGCTACTTTGCTCGCACTATACTAAAACTATAACCCTAAACAAATTTGGCGAAACCTTTCAGCTGAGAATAAAAGGAATAAAGTAAATTCTTTCTCTGTTATTCATTTTGTTCTACGATAATATATTCAAGAAAATATTTCGCATACCGTCCATTCCAACTAAATACTGCTGTAAAATATGGTAAGTTTAATTAATTTAAGATTAAAAAAAACCCCATATTCTTACAAATTCATACAAAACAATAAAATTTTTTACCTTGTATAACGTTATCCAAGTTTGTTAATCCAGAATTTTCGCTTTCACCAATTATTAAGGAAATAATGAAAACTAACATTATTTTGAGAAGCTCGAGAATACTACTAAGGGACGAATTAATTTCTGTAGCTGAAAGCAAACTAAGACACATCGATTGCGTTAATAAATACTCAGAACAAACTGCCTGTGTTTACGTCAACAGACACACGTGGAACGCAACGTGGCAATGTTTTAGTTTCATTTGCAGTTTTGTAAATCACCGCAAGGTAGCGTATTCGAGCGCTGGAGTTCCGAATAGACAGAAACATTATGATTTGACTTGAGAAAAGCCTCGAAGAACCACGTGAGAAACAAAAACAATATCAAATTTATAGTTCGCTATCGACCAAAAGTTGAGATGAAGTACTGAATAATGATTTGAATGGAGGAAAGCCTTCGAAAATACGGGATTTGAATTCAATGACAGGTTTTAAATTCGCAGAAATTAAGAGGTTTTAATTAATTGCTCCCAAACTAATTGAGATTGCGAAAAATCCTTTCTTAGTGGTTACTTTCGTAATCATGCGGACATGCCTGCCAAATTTCAAGTCTGAAGCTTCAGCGGTTTCGGCTGTGCGTTGATATAATATATATGTATATATGTTATCTCAGGACATTGATTTTTATATATTAAGATTAGATTTAATCGAACTTTATTTTTAACGGCTTGTAACTTTTCTTCCTTTAGAGATAGATGGTTATTTTTTCGACCGAAGGTAGAGATATTTCTGGAGTAAAAAATGTCACTTTTTCCAACGGTATCAAAAAGAAAACTGGGACAATTCCTTCACTTTTTATTGACAGATTTAATGAAGAAAGTATTGCCAAAATTTCAGCTAAGCCTAAAAAAGTTCGAGATAAAAACGCAAATTGCTCCCGTCGTAATGAAGTTAGAGCATTGAAACAAATTGCATAGAACGCGGAAAATTCTACCCTTTTCAACGATATAAAATATTAATATGTGCAAGTAATTTTTCACTCCTTTAATAGCCAATAATAGGCAATTTACGTGAAATTTGGGCCTAAATTGGAATTTAAAAAAAAGAACTATTTATCGGATTTTTTTCAAATTATAGCCTATGGTACTCAGTAAGAAAGCACCTTCCATATAGTGAAGGAATTTTTCAAATAGGTGCAGTGGTTCCGGAGGTTACCTCGAACATATAAACACACAAAATTTCGTCCTCTCTCTTTATACTATTAGTAAAGATTTTACGACGGAAAGCGTAAGTTTACTGTTTTTCGCACGAACAAGAAAATTTCGCCAGAAAATTCGCTCAATCGCCAGATTTAAACTTAATGGAACATATTTGGAGATATCTGGTGTCTAGATTACGAAAATACACCACTGAAACGAAAAGCGAACTAGAAATAGTAGGACTCGAATGGTGACTGAACACTTATTCAGAAATTGCATTAAAAAAAGAAAGAAAAAACAATGAAATCTATTCCCAGACGTTTAAAAGCTGTTGTTGATACTGCATGATATTCTACTAAATAATGATTTTGTAAAAAGTTAGATTATTTACTAATTTTTTGACATTTTTTCAAAGTGTACGAAGACTTGTGAGATAAAATTTCCGGCACTTTTTGTTTTTTGATTTTTAAAAAATTAAGTTTTAATGTTTTAATAAAAAAATTTCATGTAGTAGAAATTGCGGGAAGAAATTGAAGTCTTAGCAATTTTCCCAATTGTCGCCAAATTTGTGGACGCCAAACACCAAGAGCTAATGTACTTTGGTCATGGCCTTGCTAATAGTGACAGAAGCAAACGATTATAGCCCATAATATTGACGATAGTGCCAAACCCCCAGTTATCGAAATATCTTCGAAAGTACTAATGAAAAGAAACCAGTGCATCGTAAAATCAGGGGGATGGAAGTTGTATCTGTACGCGCTTTTACATTTGATTCTAAAGAAGAACATTACTATGATTTAGCTTTCTAAACTTAATGATATCCAAACAAAATATCAATGCGAAAAGTAGCCAAGTTCGATCGAAATGAGGTTCTGGTTAGACGGTGTCACCGACAAGATTCAGATCTCAACGGATAACAAGTTCCATGGCAGTTCCTCATGGAAATTGGACTGCCCCGTGTTCTTCAATTCATTTTGAAAACAATTTTTACTTTCTTCTACATCTAATATATAGAAGAAAGTATTGGATTCGTGCAAATTTTCGAATTTCGAATTTTGACGGATTCGAACGTTTTGAGGTGTGCTGAGTCCATTTCGACTATTTTTGGAAAATGTCTGTCTGTGTGTGTGTGTGTGTGTGTGTGTGTGTGTGTGTGTGTGTATGTGTGTCACGTCTGTGTGTGACCAGTTTTTTGTGGCAGCTCTACAGCAAAAACTACCGCATGAAATCGAACGAAATTTGGTACACATATGTGCCCCTATGTGATTTTGTGCCCATTGGTTTTTGGCGCGAATTCCTCCAAGGGGGGTGGAGCAATGGGACGTTTTTTGAGTTACGCGTGCTTGCTATTCCTGAGGAAGTAACTGGCGGAATCAAACAAAATTTGGACCATATGTTGCCATTAACAGGAACAGGTGCTGATTCAATTTTGGTGTCAATAACTCAAACGAGGGTTGAGCTATAGAACGTTTTTTGTCGTCAATTGTGACTGCTGTATCTCAAGAAATAATGAACGGAATGAAAGAAAAATTTATCGGCAAGTAGCCCTTAGTGGGTATAAGAGCTGATTTTATTTCGGTGTCAAAAGCTGAAAAGGGGGTGGCGCAATCGAATGTTCTTTTTTTTTCATTGTGAGTGCCATATCTGAAGAAGTAATGCTACGTTCTGGATGAAATTTGGAATAAATGTGAATTTATTTGTAAACTAGCCGCCTGCGGCGACCAGCTGGTCCGCCTTTTTATGCCATTCGCCTTTTTGCGCCAAAGTTGCCGCCTTCGGCGGCTGCTTAGACAATTTAGCGACGGTATTAATCAATGTTTTTCTCTTTTTTCTCAATATTATCATTCGCCATTTTACACCGATGTTGCCGCCTTCGGTTGCTGCTTAAACAAATTTCGTGGCGGTATCAATCAATCTATATCTATGTATATCATTAGTAGTTTGAATAAAATATTTTTTAGATCTATCTCCAGTTCCGTCGTTTGGAATATTTTTAAAGGAGGGGGTACGATGTACTCTTCATGCAAATTTTGTCGAAAAATAACAAAAAGCACTTCTACTTTTATGTAAAAGCATTGTTTTTTCAAAGTCATGGTGTGTGTGGGGAGGGGGGCACTGACACCCCGTTGAAATTCCTTAAATGACGGGCATGCCTCTTTCTTGCTGTCCATCTGCTATATTGAACTCTATAATTGTCTATCTATCAATCTATACGATCTGCGCATATCTACCTCCTGACAGTACAATCTTTTTCTATTTATATAAGTATTAATTCGAAAACACAAAAACATTTTTTGTCCACTCAACCTCTATCTATCTCTGTATCTACCTAACCTAACCGCCAATTCGTAACAGAAACGAAGATCATGCAAAAAATCGCGGACTTTATTTATTTAATCAAAATAGCCCTCAAAAATAAAATCTCCATGTTCCCCGTAGTGTTCAAAAAGTAGCGCTTGCAAAAAAAAAAAAAAAAAAAAGGTGAAGAGAAGGCAAACGATTTCAGTTGGATCACGTGATGAGGTAAACTCAGAACTCAGCCGGCAAGCGAACAGCGCGCGTTGTGTTCTGCCATTAAAAAAATTGTAAAAAAAAAAACTATTGCGTATTTTTCAAAACTTTTTTCTTCTGAAGGGGGCGAAATGTTTTTACTATTACCAACTAAAATTTTAGAATTGAAGGTTCAATACTTGTTGCAGGATGGGTTTCGAAAAAAACTAAACCTAGAAAAAAATGTAAAATAAAGGTTTTTTTCAAAAATCTATAAAAAATACAAAAATTGCTCTATCTTCAAAATTTTTTCATTCATCATATTTAAAATTAAATTTCCTACACAATAGTACAACAAATATCCGTCTGGCGCGATTGGTTCGGGATCTGTGAGGTCAAAAGTACTAAAAAGTGCTAAAAATAACATAAAACATTAAATAACTTTTTTTCTAATTAAAATATCAAAAATCGAAGCCCGAGGTGCACATTTTCAGCAAAAACTGCACCTGTGTACCAAATTTTATCTTTCTAGGCCTTACCGTTTTCCCAGGAAGCGCGCCACAAACACACACACACACACACACACAAACATCTTGTTTTATTATATGTGCTAGCCGCCTGCGGCGACCAGCTGGTTCGCCTTCTTACGCCATTCACCTTTCTATGCAAGCAGCCACCTACGGCGGCTGTTTGGCTAACTTGTCATTTACCATTTTAATTCAAGTTTGCCGCCTTGGCGGCTGTTTAAATAAATTTTGGCAGCAGTATTAATCAATCCATCTCTATCTTTTCTTGTGCCATTCACATTTTTACGCCAAGATTGACGCCTTCGGCGGCTATCTACCTTTACGATCTATCTCTAAAATTTCTTATCCATCTCTATTTATTTTAACTTCCCAGCTCATTTCCTAATAAAAACAAAGATCACTCAAAAAACCGCTTTTTTATTTAAGTAGAGCAAAAAAAAAAAAGTTATCTCCAAAATTCCCCGTAGTGTGCCAAAAGTACAAAGTAAAGTAAGTGACAAAGAAAAAAAAAATCTCGCTGTTTTTAGTGACTTAAATGCGCACAACTATGAAATGTAACGTAATATAGATACAACAGAACGTCCAGCTTGGGGGGGGGGGAGAATGAAAAAAGAAATAAAAGCAATCCCTAAATAAAACAAAAAAAAGGAAAGAAAAAAAAACAAGCGTTGACGGAAAAACACGTGGTCATCACGTCATAAAATTCGAAGTAAGCTATATAGTAAAAGAAAAAAAGATTAACAATGTTTGCAATTAAGATTCCGTCGTAAATATCGAATCGAAATCCAAGTAGTGACGTCAGAGCCATAGAAGATTGAAGAACGCTTTTTTCGACTGATGCGTGGAACGATATGATGTGTTCAGCATTAAAAAAATTGTAAAAAAAAAACTATTGCGTATTTTTAAGAACTTTTTTCTTCTGAAGAGGGCGAAATGTTTTTACTATTACCAAATTAAATTTTAGAAATGAGGCTTTGATACTTCTCGCAGGATGATATTAGAAAAATATAAAAACCAGAAAAAAATGCAAAATAAAGGTTTGTTCAAAAATTTATAAAAAATACAAAACTATAGTACCAAAAATATTTGTCTGGCGCGATTGGTTCGGGGTCTGTGAGGTTAAAACTACTAAAAAGTGCTAAAAATCACATAAGACATTGAATAATTTTTTTTCGAATTAAAATATCAAAAATCGAAGCCCGAGGTGCACAACTTCAGCAAAAACTACACCTGTATACCAAATTTCATCTTTCTAGGCCTTACCGTTTTCCCGGGATGCGCGCCACACACACACACACACAAACATCTTATTTTATTATATGTATAGATAGGCGTTGTTTCAATTTTGGCGCCAATCGCTCCATGGGGGGCAGATTTTTTTTTGTGTAAAGAAAAATAGCTTTATAAATGCAACAATAAGAAAGATAAATTGTAATACTGTCGTCTGCTTATTTCACGTGATTTTAATTTTTGGGAAATAATCGGAAATGTTATCGCAATGATTTAAAATTAATAACTGTTGCCATTTTATGTTTGTTAACAAATAAAACATCTAATTATTTCAAGCAAGGCTTTTAAAATAACTTTCAAGTCGTTCTTTGCTTTGCTTTTGTGGGAATTCAGGAATTTCGGACGGCCGTCAGGGTTTTTTTTTTTTTGCTGGGAATATTGCATTCTCTTCAAGCATAGGGATTGATCAGAATTCACAAGAAAGATATAGAAGAAAGTTTCGTGATGGCCACAACATACTAGTTTACTTTCTTTGATCCCGGATTTAAACTTGGCAAGGTACTGTATAATTGGAGTAGTCAAATGTTTTGGAAATTGTTTATTCACGACCAAAACCTGCCGTAAGTTTAAAATCCGGAATCAAAGAAAATAAAAAAATTGTTTTCTGAATGAATTGAAAAACATGGGACAATCCAAATTCTATGAGGAATAGCTGTGAAACTTGATACCAGTTCAGATCTGAACCATTTTATCGGTGACACCGTCTACCCAGGGCCTCATTTTGATCAAACTTGGCTCCGTTTCACATTTATGTTTTGTAGGGATTTTATTTTACAGCGATCTACAGCATACGGTAATGTCCACAGCCCTGCTGTTTTAATTTCAGTAGAAAAAGAGTAATTCTATGTGTAACAGAACGACAGTTTTTTTTTTTTTTTTTTTTGAGCAATCACGATTGTTTTTTGCTTTCATTTGACTGTTTTAGGCGTGCTGTCATTTTATTTTCCCACCGCCACCCTCCGCACCATCTCCGTCGACCTGCTCCTCACGATGCTGCTCCTGTAGCGAAAGCCGTCTCCAGGTTGCATCCATGTCCTACACACACGCGCATACATACACAACTACACACACACACACACACACGTGCTCACACACACATACACCTACACACATACACACACATACACACAACTACCCACACAATTATGCCTGCACAGACACAAACACATATGCCTACACACACATACACATACCCCCTACACACAAACACACATACCCCCCGCAAACAAACACACACGCATACATACACACACTCGTGATTGCGAAAAACATAATTTGAATTCAAAATGTCAAAATTCTTTCCTTTTTTTATTTTTTTATTTTTTTTAAAAGGTTTAAGGGATTACCGTGAAATTATTTTCATTTCAGCTGACGTTTTTTGTGCACTTTATTGTTAAAATATGAAAAACAAGACAGAGAAAAAAAAATTCTAATCCTTTTTCCTCAATGTTTGTGCTATTTTCTGTTCCGTTATGAAATGACTTTTCTGAACCAAGTTTTTGGTTTTCTTAGAACAAAACGATGTTTTTGTGGAATGTGTATATTAATTCAATCTTTTAACTCACGAATACTTTTGTGATAGAGACGTAACAATAAGAAACTGTTAATTTAAATAATTTTTCATAAACTAGGTTGACAAATTCAAGTTTATGCATTTTGACGGACTGACTGCGATGGAGTGGCTTTTAAAGTCCATTCATTACTATAAAAATGACCATATTTTTAATTAAATTAAAAATTGTTGCCTTTAACTTATATGACATTACTGTTTTTGTTTACTTGTCCATCGTTAATAACCATGGAAGGATTGAGAGCCATTGCCTCGAGATTTTGTACTTTTTTTATTCATTCACACATAAGACATTATGAGAAAGATTTTCATCGTAAAGAAAGGAAATACACCTCTCAGAGCATCCAAGGTTACCGAACCCACGTTTGCCGACATTTGAAGCGAAGTTTCTACCACAAAGCCCCCCAACGCACAATGAATGAGGCATAATGAGTGATATAGTTTACATTTTTCTTTGCCAAAGAAAAAACATGTGCTTCACTTGCAAAAGGACTGGGTTCCGGTAGCGTGGTCGCTTTTGGCGCTGAGCAGTTCAGTCTAAGATTATTGCTTTGAAGCTGCAGCAGCAAATATTGACAACTCAACTTTTTTGCTATTGAAGTGAAATGAAGCGCTTCGTCTTGTCATTGCGTCATGTTACTCGCGCCTCGCACTCCTACGAATCTCGTGTAGATAATCCTCAGAATCTTTACCATTTCTTTTCCCTTCTTGTATTGTCCAAAAAATGTGTCACTTTTGTGTAACTTCGTTTTCTTCATGAACATAACACGCCAACCTGCCGTAAATTGGTGACCTGAGGATTTATTAAAAAAAGTGTATGCAGTTAATGTTATCTGGATGCAGCCTTAAGAATGCCGTGTTAATGAAGCATTTCGCGTCATTGTTTTCCTGAGGACTTTGATTAGTAAGTTTTTGCATTTGGAGCTACTACTGTGAATTAGCGATGACTGCTCCCGATCAACAAAATCAGGTTGCGAAAGTTGCACTTCGCATCCCACCAAGTTTTGCCTCTGGTCCTCAAACTCCTGTTGGACAACCTCATCAATCAATGCCGCAAAGTCAAGCAGTCAGTGGAAA
This sequence comes from Uloborus diversus, assembly GCF_026930045.1. Classification (NCBI taxonomy): domain Eukaryota; kingdom Metazoa; phylum Arthropoda; class Arachnida; order Araneae; family Uloboridae; genus Uloborus; species Uloborus diversus. Next base: position 145,787,589 of record NC_072731.1, read on the forward strand.
TCAACCTCATGGGCCTGGTGTTCTACAAAATTTTAGTACAACACCTTACCCTCCTGTTGGTCACTCACCTGGTCCCCAGCAGCAGCAGCAACAACAACAGCAGCAGCAGCAGCAACAACAACAGCAGCAGCAGCAGCAACAGCAATCTCCAGTCTCTCAACAAGCTCAACAGCAACAGGCACAGCAACAGCCCAGTGGCGGATGGGACACCACGAATCGGCCCTGGCATTTACAGGCTTCATAAAGAGGTGACGCTCCGCCCCTCTACTTTTTCCAAATTAATGTAAAAGAGAGAGCGGATCCAGCTTCTAGTTTCAGGAGGGAGTCGTCACTAGAATTTGAGGGCTCAAGTTAGGAGAATTTGCGTTTTACAAAATTAAAGAAAAAGAATAAATAATTTGAACACCAGTAAAAAGTGTAATGTTCGTGTAGAATATGGGGGGTCCGGGGGCTCTCCCCCGGAAAATTTTCGAAATTATAGCTCCAAAAACTCAATGTTAGACCACTTTCAGATGTTCTTCTGCGATGTTTGCGGAAGGGGGGATCTGAACAATTCCCCATGAAAATTTTCGAAATTAGAGTCTTAAATGCGCATGTGTAACCTAACTTTGAAAACACTAGGAGAAGGTTATACGGTTTTTGGTGATGGTAAGGAAATGAGAGATTCGGAGTCTTTGCAGAAGTTCGAGGCGGGAAGGGGGGGGGGCGGAACGCTTTCCCGGCCATTTTTTGAAATTGAAAATTTAGAAACGCTATTGTTAGAACACTAAATATGTTAATGATAGGATGGCTCTCTTTGGAAATTCTTGATAATTTTAACAACGCAGTTTTAGTCTATTTTTGACAATCTTGATGAGAGCAAAGATCCGATGCCACCCCCCTCGGGAAGTTTTTTAATTTGTTTTCTTAAAAATGCTTTCTAGATGTCCTTCGGTAATGTTTGGGAGCGAAGAGGTTCAGGGGTGCACCCCAGGAAATTTTTCGAAATTGAAATCTAAAAAATAGGATTGTAGGTCTTCTTTGATAACGTCAAGAAGACCGACAACTTTTTGAAACTGAAGCTTAAAAAACTTTATTTTAGTCGACTTTTAATGACGTGAAGGGGAGGAGTTTTCGAGGGACTTCGAAAATATTTAAAACGTCCTTTAATGATGCTGGCGACCGCGTTGGGGACGCTTCAACGAAAAATTTTCGGATTTAGCTTTTAAAACGCAGTTTTCAAGCGATCTTCGGTAATGTTAAATGGTTCTTCGTAATATTAAATAGTGAAATTTTTAACTTCCAGCCTAATTTTTGTACTTGTTTGAAGTTAAAGCGTTGGGGATTCATTAAAATAATCTTTTAGCTATTTGGACTGATGTGGTACTTTTCAGTGACACCGTAGGTCTCCTTTTCCCAACTTTGTTTTACTTTAAATATCATTCCTCCAGAATCTCTGGATAAAGTTTTGGTTTACTTTCGTTTTGTACATTGAAACACTTAAAATTGCTGGTGTAACTATATGCAATATAGCAGACAGCCCGTTGATCACGTCCAGAGACTGCAGTTTCGTTCTTGTTAGAACTCTTCGGTCTGGAATAGTGAATAACCGAGCAGGAGGCAGACGTCATTTCATTGAAGGAGAGAGCGCCAACAAACTGGTAGGTAAAGTAAATTTATCTCACCAGCGAGTGTCTACAGCATGGTGTGGTTCAACTCGCAAATTGAAGGCAAGGCTTGTAAATGAAGGCTATCTCGGTTATTCACTATTCCAGGCTGATGTTCCGAACGAGAACAAATTGCAGTCTCTGGATGTGATAACTGAGCTGTCTGGTATAATGCATGTTGTTCTGGCCTTAGGCCTGGTTTAGGTTCGGTAAGTTACTGCTAAACTGGTGTGACTATTCGTTACAATATTTTAAATCTCCCTTTTAGTGCATTTAAACTTTTTCCATTTTCAACATGCTTCGGCGGTCTCTACGAAACCCATGATTCTTTATCCATTCATTTCTTTTCGTTTTCTGCTGAAGCTTGTCATGGGTTTTCACTATATACTGAATACTTATTTTCTTTAAAAAAATATGTTCGAAATAAACATATCAGCAGCCTTCAGTTAGGTAAATTATAATAAAGTATCGTAGAATGTTCCTAACTAATAATCAAAGGTTTAATTGCTTAATATGCAAACGACGCATTTTCTTCTAAAACAAAAAATACTTTTTGTCACTGGAACTCCGCGAGGTTTTTTTTTTTTTTTTTTTTTTTTTGTTTTGTTTTTTAATACTTCAATTTTTTTTACTACCGAAAACTTTTTTTTTTTTTTGTTCATCACTAATTAAAATTGACAGCCTCTCCCGGCGACGACCCTATCTTGACGTGTTCATTGTCCCCTACGAACGTGAGGCAGCTGTTCCTTAGAAGGTCCTGGGCAGCTATGAAACAAAATTATTTTATAGGCCGATGAATTTACCGTTTTCAGAAAAATATCGTATTGCCCACAATATGAGTTTGGAGAGTTTTTTTTTTTTTTTTTTTTCATTTGTAGCCAATACTTTTCTCGTAGTGATTTTCTTGTAAATCGTTGAGAAATGTACCGGAATATTATGATACTGCCGTAGAAATTTAAATGTATTTCTTAAAAAAGGAAGAATGAAAAGAAAATAAAGAAAGTTTTTCTCTTTTTTTTTGTGCTGTTCAGTTGTAAAATTCAATGCGGCCCAAACAGAGGCGGCCCACCGGGCAAATGCCCGGCTGCCCGCCGGCCCCATCCGTCCCTGCAACAGCCCCAGCAACAACAACAACCACAGGCTGAACAGCAGCAGCAACCTGTACCCCAGCAACAAACACAACAGCAGCCGCATCAGCAACAAGCCGGATCCCAGCAGTTTCCCGCTAGCCAACAACAATCGAGCATACAGTACAGCCAGACTGCTAATCAGCCTCATCAGTCCCAGAGCAATTTCAATATTTCTCAGAGCACCACTCCCCAGCCTCAAGTGTACACTACCCAATCTACTACATAAACCAATTACCTCATCGAGTGGTTCTTCATTGAAACCTACAACTCCTTCATCAGAGGATGAAGCAACTGTTCAACCAAGGACTACACGTTCTGGACGTCATGTGCATTTTCCCGCAAGATATCGTTGACACTGGGAGGGGAGTATGCGGCAGCAAATATTGACAACTCAACTTTTTTGCTATTGAAGTGAAATGAAGCGCTTCGTCTTGTCATTGCGTCATGTTACTCGCGCCTCGCACTCCTACGAATCACGTGTAGATAATCCTCAGAATCTTTACCATTTCTTTTCCCTTCTTGTATTGTCCAAAAAATGTTTGAATAAATGTGCCACTTTTGTGTAACTTCGTTCTCTTCATGAACTTAACACGTCATCCTGCCGTAAAGCAACCGTAAATGTAATTGATCGTTTTGGCGATTTGTTTTGGAAGAAAAGAAACTTTTGATTTGTTTTTATCCGATGTATGACATTTTCTTCTCTTTTTCTGACGTTAATTTTTGAATGTTCTTCTGGATGTTTTTTGTTTTTTTCGTAAGACGGATGGATTATGATAGCGTGACTGCTGGGCGAGTTTGGCGATAAACAATAGAGTTGCGGAACTATTTTTACATTTAAACGATATTATTTGATGTCTTTTTTTGTTTATTTGGCGAAACATTTTAAATTGCAGTAAAAACAGCTTTACTCGCTAAATAGAGTGTTAAAGCAACTGTAAATCTAATTTAATGATTTGACGAAAAGTTTTAAATTCCAAAGAAACTTTAATAGGTTTTTTCTTTCTTTGAAAAGGTGTGTACGCATTTTATACAAAGAAAAATGATCATTTTACATCAGAGGGGAGGTCAATTTTTTTTTAAAATTCAACGGACTTCCATTAAGTTTTGAGCACGAGCATCGCTGTGCGGGTACCGCTAGTCCCGGATAAGTGAGCAGACCTGGAAATGTTTCCTTTTTTTTAAATTTTTTTTAAAGCACTTTTGTTATACCTGGCCTGATTGTCACGGAGTAATGTGAAGCCAGCTTTTGCTTATATCTCAGCAAAAAGACCACTTAGGGACTTCAGATTTCACTAAATGATTTGCTTAATCTTAACGTACAACTTAACGCTGAAAAATTAATGTTCTAAAATAAAATTATTATTTCAGTTAGGATGATGAACAGTAAATTCATGTAATTTCCCCTGTAAACGTTTGAATATAAAACCCATTGTTACAAGTTTTGTTTCCTTGCAACAGTAATGTTAATAGTAATCATAATGAAATTTTGAATCAAGGCTTCTCTGAAGCAAGCAAGAAATGTACGCTGTCGTTGCTCTCGTAGGAGTTTTATCCTCACCTACGCCAATGATCGTTCACTGGGCTAACTTGTATGTTGTGGAACATAAATTGGTTTGAGGAAACCTTTTATAAATGAATTAGCACACAAATAGATCCCAGAGAGGAACATGGATTGGTTTTTAGTGCCAATTGCTTAAAGTTTCAGGCACGCATATAGATTTTTCTTTCTTTTAGTATAGAGCATTTAAATGAAAAAATAAGGTGAAGTTTCGTAATGGTAACATTACTTTATTTCTGAAGTACATTTACACTAAAAGGAATAAAATAACAGATTTTTTAAAAAATACTAAGCACTTTTTATAATGCACTCAAAAGGACAAAATAACTTTCCTGAGTCAGCAAGAACAATTCAAGTATTCCTAATTCCAAGAAACTGACACTACAAACGAAGAAAAGTGCGGCTCAACTCATAGAAAAATATGCATGTTCCAACACTCAAATTTATGATTGAAAGCTAGATAATGATAAAAAAGGAATTCTCTACATGACTTAAGTCTCACTTGTCTTCGTTCGTGAGGCTTAAGTCATGTAGAGAATTCCTTTTTTATCATTATCTAGCTTTCAATCATAAATTTGAGTGTTGAAACATGCATATTTTTCTATGAGTTGAGCCGCACTTTTCTTCGTTTGTAGTGTCAGTTTCTTGGAATCATTGAAAACTACAGGAATACTTGAACTGTTCTTGCCGACCCAGGAAAGTTATTTTGTCCTTTTGAGTGCATTTTGAAAAGTGCTTAGTATTTTTTACATTTTCGTCAACTATTGTACTTAAGCTTCATTTCCCAACTTTGTTTACTTGGTTTCAACTGTCAATACAGCTCGAAAAACATCTCAAATTCCAAACTTATCCTATTGTTCTTGTTGGCATGAAATCCAATTCGCGTTTCTTCAAATGCTTTAAAAACTCATTTCAGAAGATATTGCCGTTTAACCTTCCCACGGCAGTATAATCTTCGAAATTAATTTTCATACGGAAAGAGCCTAAATTTCGTCTATTAAGTGAAAATTCACATAAAATGAAACAGCATCTGATTTGACGTCCCGTGAAATTAAGCCCTGCCTCTGAGTGCAGCGTGGCTTCCCTTTCCCTGTATTATTTTGCTATGAGTCACATAGCGTGCGTGTGGGAGATTTTGAGAACATTGGGGATCAAAAAGAAAAAAAAAAGAGAGAGAGAGAGAGAAAGGGTCCCTGTTCTTTGTTTTCGGCTCTCGTCATGGCAGGACCACATATGGAGCTTCGGGGGAAAGCCCCTTATGTGAGAGGTTTGCTAAGGTAAAATGGAACTTCTGACATCGCCACCTCCCAAACGAGGAGATCCTTCATGTGGATTATGTCAGTCAGCCCCACTATTTGCCCCATTTTATTGTATTTGATATTCAATTGACGTCATTTTTAAACGTGCTTTTGCAGTTTGGGAGGTTTTTGAAAGAGGAAGCGACGTTTCGAATCATTCACCGACCACCGTTAACTTGACGAAAGTGTAAAATCCAACTTGAAAAAAAAGTTTTTTCCCCCCTTTAAAATTATAACAGTCGATGTTACTGTTTCATATTATTACTGTCTGACCACGGATTGTATGGAAAGACAAACATCCGTTTTACAGCCGGAAATGGACGAATCTATTATTTTTTTACCGATCTCAGCTTTTTCAGAAGCAGAGTCTCATTCAAATGCGCGGAATACGCGCATCAAATTTTTAGTTTTCCCCTTTATTCACATCATAGCTTTGTCTTATCTGGACAATTTGAAAATTCCATGCAATCCGTGGTTGAACAGTAACGTAAAACGATATCCTCATATTAATGATAGCTGATGATAAAATAACCCGCGTGTTTCAACAATTAAACTCGCACCACGGCATGATAATTTGATAATATGTTTTGGTAATGTTTAACATGTAGGGAAATGCTTTATCGTGACAAGGCTGAACTCGATAGGGTGACTTAATTGGTAAGACTGTCATTTTAGGAGAATAAAGATACGTAAAAATGGTCAACAATGACCGCTATCTACTGGAGTTGATGTTTAATCCTTTTGGGGTTAGGGTTAAACTGCCAAACTTAACTTAAACTACAAACAGGGCAATCGCTGCGTTCAAATGTACATAAAAGCAAATTTTCACTCGTCATGCTTATGACGGGCGACTTTCTAGTAAGGATTCCTGCAGTTGGCGCAGAAGGTTACTATTGAAATAACAATAAACAGCCCTAGTGATAATAATAATAATGTGTGTTATGAATGATTCAGTTCATTTTCCAGCATACTTTTCAGTTTATTATTTTTTTAAGCACTTTTATTATACTTGGCGGATTGTTACGGAGAAATCTGAGGCCTGGTTTTGCTTATATCTCTGCAACTAAACCACTTAGAGACTTCGGGATTTCACTAAATGATTTGCTTAATCTTAAGGCACAATTTAGCGCTGAAAAATTAAAATCCTAAAATAAAATTATTATTTCGGTTAGGATTGAAAACAGCAAATTTGATGTAATTTCCCTATTAAATGCTTAAATTTAAAACTCATTGTTACAAATTTTGTTGCCTTGCAACAGTAATGTTAAAAGCAATCATAATGAAAATTTTGAATCAAGGCTTCTCTGAAGCAAGCATGAAATTAGCCAGCATAAGTCCTAGAGAGGAAGAAGGATTAAATTTTAGTGCCAACTGCTTCAAGTTTTAGATACGTATATAGGTTTTTTCCCTTTTAGTACCGAGCATTTATATGAAAAAATAAGGTGAAGTTTCCTGAGGATAAAATTATTCTACAGGGTGTCCGAAAAGTCCTTGACACATTAAAAAAATTCATTGAAAACCAACAAATTGTCGTATGAATTTGCCTTTTGCAACATAATACTTCACAGGTTCAAGAGTTTTTATGACATCGAAAAGAAAAGGGGAAAAAAGAAGAAGAAAAAAGGCATTTCGCAGCCAGGGTGTCTTTCATTCCTTTTTGCGTTTTAACATGTCAACAAAAACTTTTAAATCGTTTTTGTTGACATGGGAAAACGTAAAAAGGAATGAAAATTACTAAAGGAAGTTACAAGCATAGTATAACCCTTGCTGCGAAATGCCTTTTTTCTTCTTTTTTTCCCCCCCCTTTTCCTTTTTTTTTTTTTTTTTCGATGTCATAAAAACTTTTGAACCTGTGAAGTATTATGGGGCAAACCGCAAATTCATACGACAATTTGTTGGTTTTTCTATGAATTGTTTAAATGTGTCAAGAACTTTTCGGACACCCTGTATTCCTGAAATACACACGTTTACACTAAAAATAATAAAATTACAATTTTTTTAAAAAATACCAAGCACTTTTCATAATGCAATAAGAAGGACAAAATAACTTTTCTGGGTCAGAAAGGACAATTTAAGAATTCCTGTAGTTTTCGAAAATTCCAAGAAAATGACTCCACAAACGAAGAAAAGTGCGGTTCTAGTCACTTCAAACCCAACTTTCCCTAAAAGAAAAATATGCATGTTTAAACACTCAAAGCTATGATTGAAAATTAGATAATCTTTATACATAAAGGGCTAATCTCTGTCCGGATGTCCGGGGTAAACTTCAAAACTACTGGAGGGATTTTAACCATTTTTTCACCACAGATAGCTACATAATCGGGGAACAACTTAGGCTATAATTTATTGCTCAAAAACTTAGTTTAAAAAAGTTATGGTGGAAGACAATAAATTTCATGTAATTTCCGAATTAAATAATCTATATATATAAAAATGGAGTTTGGTAAATTTGTTCCCTAAGATCTCAGAAACTACCCGGCAGATTTGGCTGAAACTTTCACCGTTTGTTCTTTTTGGTACTGGGGAGGTTTGTAGACCAGTTCGAAAAAAATCCGATTGATAGTTCCTTTTTTATTCTAATTTGTCCAAATTTTCGCATAAATGCACCAATATGACGGTGAAAAAATACATGCACATATTAAAATTATGTGTCCATCGAAAGCGCTTATTTTTCTGCTGAAGATGGCATCTGTTAGAAAGTTCTAAGTTGTATGAAAAACGAGTTATGAGCTTTTTTTGTTCCATGTTCGAAGGCTTTCCTCAACCCAATTCATTATTTAGTGTATCATCTCAACTCCCAGTTCATAGTTAGAATTGTTGAATGTTTTTGTGTTTTCTCTGACTGTTTGAGGCTTTTCTCAAGTTAAATCTTAAAGTAACGTGTTTTCCCCAAGATTAGCGAATAATAACTAGATTTGGTTGATTATTTTCCATTTAAACGGAACTTAAATGTAATTAACGGTTTTTTTTTTATTATTATTTATGCGGATTGGACACTTACTCACTATCCAATCAATCAGCAGAAATATCGCCAAAATTTTTGCAGAAAGATTTAGTAGCTGATTCATTTGGTAGTTTTTTCAACTGTCGCTGTTTTTGAAGCCAAATGCTACGTAATAATACATGAAATACACCGCCAGCTCAGTCATTTCCAGCCGAAGACTGCAGTTTTGTGCTTATTAGCACTCAACAATTATTTTACTGAATATACGTAATAATGTTTCTCAGCTTACACCATATAAACAAAATATCGCCAATCAAAGAATCTTTTTAAAAAACTTTGTTTTACTGTGTAAAATAATCCAGCAATTAAATAAGGCAAATCCAATAAAGAGCAAAAAAACTTCCATAAATTTGTATTTTTGCGCAATTTCAAACAATCGCCAAATTTTACTACTTATTTTGGAAACATTTCGGGATGAAACTGTTTTAGCGCCATTTTATTTTGACCAAAAGTATCTCAGCATCTGGCGACAATATTTCTATAATAAGAATTAGTAAGAGCGGGGAGTATTATCGAAGGTGTCCCAAAATGATTCTCGCAAATTTGGTAACATTTTAAACCGCACTAAATGCCCACAATAATTGCCCAAAAAAACTAAAGCAAGTTTAAGGGGAACACGGGCGGCTACATTTTTTAAAACAGTTCGTACATCAATAGCCATACAGAGGTTTTAGATGCAAAAAAAAAAAAAAAAAAAAAGTACTAACAGATAAATCTTTTTAAACATGTAAAGTTTAATTTCACATTTCGGAAATTCTTCAAATTTCTATACGCTTAAATGTCGTGCTTTCGTTTCTAAATGAATACTATTTTGTTCTTTATACTTATTGCTATTTTAGTTTTATGAGTAAGGAAGAAGCTCGATTTTTAATCACGTCAAAAAGGTTTGTTTTGAATTCTTTCGCTTAAAACAGAAAACAAGGGCAAGTAACGATTGTTTCTCATAATTATTACTGACCCGGGCAACGCCGGGTATTTTTGCTAGTTAAATATAAAACCCATTGTTAGGAAAATTCGTTGCCTAACAACAGCAATACTAAAAGTAATCACAATTAATATTTTTAATCAAGGCTACTCTGGACAAGCATGACATTTATTGCTTTCTTAGGAGTTGTATCCTCATCTTTATACATAAAGGGCTACTTCTGTCCGGATGTCCGGGGGTGAACTTCAAAAACTACTGGACGAATTTTAATCATTTTTTCACCATAGATAGCTACATTATCAGGGAGCAACTTAGGCTATAATTTTTTTAATTAAAAACTTAGTTTAAAAAAGTTATGTTGGAAAGCAGTAAATTTCATATAATTTCCCCATGTTATGATGAAACTTAGAGTAAAGAAATATACATAAAGAGACCCCGTCTATGGTAAAAAGGAGATGAAATTGAAGCCGGAATTATGGGATTCAGCGGTGCAATGATGAGCGGGGGTTATGATAACGTGATCGCTTTGCGAGTATAGTTTTCACCAATCTCCCAAAGAGACCGTATAAAGTAGCTGGCGGATTGGTTTGCATTTTAATTCATGTTTAATGCAATTTCAAAAACGTGCTTCATAAACTTGCAACAATATCTAAGTTTAAATTAACGACCGATTGAGATTCAGTAATGGAATGTTTTGAATCAAGATGTATCTTAAAATACTTAGCAAGAAGCTAAGGATCTTGGGATACAGCGGTGCAATTTTCCGGCTTCAATTTCTTAGTATAGCAGGGCCTCTCTATGTAATTTCTTCACTCTATGTGAATAAATATAAAACCCATTGTTACAAAAATTCGTTGTTTAACAACAGCTATATTAAAAGTAATCATAACGAAAATTTTGAATCAAGGCTTCTCCGGAGCAAACATGAGTTTAACAAGCAAACATTGAGGTTCTTTATATTTATTGCTATTCCACTATTATGGGTAAGGAAGAAGCTCGATTTTTAATCACGTCAAAACGGTGTGTTTTGAGTTCTTTCAGTTAAAACAGAAAACGAAAGAAAGTTGCGATTGTTTCTTACAATTATTACTGACCCAGGCAACGCCGGGGTATTTTTGCTAGTGGTAATATAAATTCTCTTCATGACTTGAGCCGCACTTTTCTTCGTTTGTGGTGTCATTTTCTTGGAAACTACAGGAGTTCATAAATTGTCCTTTCTGACCCAGAATTTTTTTTTTTTTTGAGTGCATTATGAAAAGTACTTGGTATTTTTTAAAAAAATTTTGTTATTAAAAAATATATCCATTAATGCTTTTTAAATTCATTATTACCAAATATTACCATATTGATGGAATTCGAATCATTTAATGAGGTGATCTAGAGGTGTTAAGAAGAAGTTGTCAGACCCCCCCCCCCCCCCAAAAAAAAAGAAAAGAAAAAAAAAAGTACCATTTGGCTACGCTTGGTGGTGTTAGGACAAGAAAGGGTGTTTGGGGGACCTCTTATTCGTGACACACTAAGACTCTAAAAACGCAGTTTTATTTTATGTTTGGAGACGTTGGGAGAAGGAGATGGAGATTAGAATCTCTCCGAACTAAAAACCGCATTTTAAAACTACAGTGAAATTCCGGTAAAACGAATACCAATACAACGAAATTTCAGTTTCAGCGAACTACATTTTCTGTCCCTATTTAACTGCCATTACATTATTTGAATTCCATCACAACGAAATTCCCATTACAACGATCAACATTGTTTGAAAAAATTGGAAGCTGGTTATAATATTATGAAATGGAATGTGCCGATCACAGATGTGTTTGTTTTCTTTCTTTATGTGCACATTTTTGAAAAAAAAAAAAAAAAAATTCTTTGTAAGCGCTCTGACGATACGAAACGATTGGCGCCGGATTGACAGACTTGGCACTTACTCCGTTTAATGAAAATACGAGCAGAAAATAAATCAGTCTGTTCTTTAGAGATTTCATGTCCTATATTCCGTGGGAAAGCTAAAAATTCACACGGCGCAGCATTTCGAGCTATCAACACTTGGACTAAACATGGCGGAAATCGGCGTGCCGTTGTCCAATCTCTCCTACGGACGTCAGATACGTCAGATATCTGGCTTCTCGTCCCGTACAATACGGCTTGCTGTCATGGCAACGCCGGGATGTGCGGACGCAGTGTGAATGTTACTATATACATAAGTCGGAAGTAGAACATCCATAATTTGAGGGGTCCGGGGTTTTCTTCCCCGAGGAAATACTTTGAAAAATAGATATAAAAATTTGTATTTTGAGGTATTATATGGGGTAATTAAGACCACAAAAATATAAAGAAAAATGGGCAAAGTCTTTTAAAAGTTATGCAGAGTCTTTTAAAAGTTATACATTCTTTTGCAAATCAAGATCAATCAAAATGAAAATTGCTTGCTCGACAAATCGTTGACATTAATCGACAGAGAGGAAAAACGGAGGAGAAAAGAGAAAGCTCATCCTCATTTGCTCATACCGGCTTTTAGTGTAGTTTGTTTTTGATCACCTCCCCTCCCCCCATTTCATCAAATGCCTTACAGTATAAAAATTGTACAAAACGATTTAAAAGAAATGGTGTAGAGATTCAGAAAAGAAGAACAAAATAATAATATTCTGGCCATTTGGACAATTCATACTTTATTTTCTTGATAAGAGACAAAATTGAAGAACTTTTTAAGGAATTTCAAAAACTTAAATAATTTTAAAATACTCTGCAGTTGAAATTATTTAAAGAACTTTATTTGCACTTTTCAGAAGTTGATTGCATAGTCTTACAAAATGATTATAACTTTATAAGACACATCCGTTTTAAGTTAAAAATAAATGTAACGAAATATTTCTCACAAGACAAACATTTTTTTTTTCAATCACAAGTAGTGCAGAAACTGAAATAGAGTAAAGTGTTATTTTTTTTTCTTATTCTTAAGAGACATTTTTTTAAAACTTTTGATAGTTGATGTCTTCAATTTTCGTTAAAATTTCAGGATGTGTTAGTGGTACTATGATAAAAAAAAGTGAAGTTTCTTTTTCTAAAAAACTGATTTGTTTGTCCTTTAGTAGGGGTCAAAGTTAAAGGTCGTGAAAAAAGGAGATAAATATATGATTGCTTTGCTTCAAAAGCAATGTGTGAACTAAGCCAATTCTTTCAAATGTGGATACTACTTGATAATGCTAGCATAAATACTTTGGTAGCTCACTCATGGCTTTAGGGGCAAAGGTCAATTGAAACTTACTTTAAAAAAAAAAAAAAATTGCCTTGTTTAGGCCCGGATATCTGTTAAAGCTGTGAGTAACCCTCGGTAATAAGTATATGATTAACTACTCGCCACAGTATAGTACTAAGAAAATATAAAATAGCTGTCGTTTCTCTTGACTTTAGTAGTTAAACGGTCTCAAAGCCGATGATTTTTTAAAAATACTCAAGTTTAAAGGTCAATAACTTTAATCGCAACGGTTCAGCAACTTTGGAACACAGCTGTAGTTATAGTCCGAGTGGTGTAGTTTAAGGTCCAGGTTAGAAAACCTTGGCAACTAATAACATTTTTAATTACGCGGTCTCAAAGTTCATAATTTGAAACAAAAAGAATCACAGTTTTAAGTCAATTGCTCTAAAACACCTGAGTCAATAACTTTGAGCAAGAGCTGTAATTATGCTCCACTAACTCAAGTCAGAAAACCATGAGATCTAATCATCTTACTTAATTAAATGGTCTCAAAAATGTTGATTTCAGTACAAAAAAGCATTTTTTCACGAGTTTATATGCGTGCTACTCAAAATCATATGAGCTCAAACTCGCATAAATACTAGAACGAAGCAACAGCCAAATGTACTTTAAGCTCTCAAAGTTTAATGTGTCCTGCCAGTGTAATAAATTTTTTTTGTAACCTTGACCACAACATGGCAATTCTTCTCACAAATATGATCCGCCATTTCGGAGCACTATATTTTGGAGATCCTAGATCCTCAGGATTCGGCTCTCGGAAGCTAAAAATGAGCATCAGGTTAGTTTCAAAGACATCTCTATGCCTCTACAATTCGGGGATGATCGAGTGGGGACAGTTTGAAAAATCATGTCAGTTGATGTGGAATCACTCTGATATAATCATTATGCACATTTCACCTGCATTTTTTGTTTTGTCTAAGAATTTTTTTTTTAGGTATATTTATATTTTTACTTTTTTGAGCCTTATTTAATAAATTTGTTTATTTATAAAAGTTTATTACTAAGTAGTGTATATGCAAATTCTGTTGCAATTACGAACTCAATCTCTTACTTAATTGCAATCCTCTTCCTAAATATAGCATTGATTTATTAACATCATAAAGTCGAAAATAACAAAAGATGTATGTGAAATTTAACAATGTTATATCAGGATAATTCCACGTCAACGAACCTAATTTTCTCACACTATCCCTGCTCGATCATCCGCGAATGGAATGAAATTTTATAGGGGTATAGAGATGTCTTTGAAACTAATCTATGCAAATTTTCAGCTTCCGAGATCCAAATTCTGAGTATCTAGGATCTCCAAGATATAGTGCTCCAAAATGGCGGATCAGATTTGTGAGAATAATTGCCATGTTGTGGTCAAGGATACAGAAAATTTTATTACACTGGAAGCATGAAATTTTGGGAGCTTAAAGTACATTAGGCTGTTGATTCCTTCTTGTATTTATATAAGTTTGAGCTCATAAGATTTTGAGTAGCAAGCATTTTAACTCGTGAAAAAACGTTCTTTTATACTGAAATCATTTTGAGACTGTTTAATTAAGTAAGATGATTAGATCTCATGGTTTTCTGACATGAGTCTAAAACTAAACCATGTAGAGCATAGTAACAGCTCTTGTTCAAAATTATTGACTCAGGCGTTTTAGAGTAATTGATTTAAAACTGTGATCTATTTTGTTTCAAATTAAGAACTTTGAGACCACATAATTAAAAAAATTCACTAGTTGCCATGGGTTTCTAACCTGGACCTTAAACTACACCACTCGGACTATAACTGTAACTGTGTCCCAAAGTTGTTAACCCGTCGCGATTAAAGCTATTGACCTTTAAACTTGGGCATTTTTAAAAAATCATCGACTTTGAGACCGTTTTAACTACTCAAGTCAAGAGAAAAGAAAGCTGCTTTATATTTTTCGTAGTACTATAAATACTGTGTTTCATATACTTATTTCCGAGGGTTACTCACGGCTTTAGCAGATATCCGGGCCTAAACAAGCCAAAAAAAGTTAAAATAAGTAGCAATTTCAATTGACCTTTGCCCTGAAAGCCATGAGTGAGCCACCAAAACATTTATGCTAGCATGTACCTGGTATCAAGTAGTATCCTTATTTAAAAGAATTGGCTTGGTTCACTCATTACTTTTGAGGGAAAGCAATCATATATTTAACTCTTTTTTTCTCATTACCCTAAAATTTGACCTCCACTCGAGGGCCAACAAGTCAAATTAGAGAGGAAAGAAGCTTCACTTTTTCTTATCACCATAACAGTAAAATATCCTGTAAGTTTCAGGAAAATTGAAGGTGTCTACTATCAAGCCCCCATTCATTTTGTCCAGCTTTAAAAAAAAAAAAAAAAAAAAAAAAAAGACACTTAAGATATTAGCAGTATGCAGTAGAAGTAAGATAACAACAAGCAATAACAAAAAAAAACTTCCAAAATACTGAATTCGGTATTAAATAAATGGCAAGACATGGAACATATCATTCACAAAAATTTATCTTGAAAAATGTGCTACAAAAACGCGAGAATCGTGATTTTTGCACTCGAAATCGGTGCAATGTAAGTTTTATAAGAGTTTTAGGTGGAGGAGGACAAGGGCATTCACCGGGGGGAGAAGGGACACCTATTGGCCCGGGCTCTAGCCTGAAGGGGGCCCGATATTTTTAACACTAGAGTTGAAAATAAGGGTAAACAATATGGATGGGGGCTCGAAAAAGTCGTGACGGGCCCCAAATTTCTGTGCACGCCCCTGGACTAGGCTAGGGCAAGTCTACCAAACTGACAAGGGGCCTGCCTTGGCCCTAGACGGCCCTGAATTTAATTAGGAAAGATAGCAGAAAGTCCTAATTAAGGGTCTAAATTTCAAGTATGCTTTGCAGTTAAGGAGAACAATATTTACTTTTTCTGTATTTCTTCAAATTTTCAGTCGTTTAATAGTTTCAAAATTAAGAATGAAAATACTTTGTTATTTTCCTTTTCTGACAAAATTCTTCTGTTTTACTGTACAAAACATTTTGTGTTTCGGGGAGGGGCCCAGGTCCGTTTGCCCCCCTCCCCCTTTATGAATACTGTCCTGGTTTTGGCACCAAAGGCAAGAATACTTTAAAGATTATCAAACTAATCAGGTACATATTAAAGGAAAGGATGGTAGAATTTAAAGATAACCCAAATTTTATTTTCGTCCAAATAAATTACAACAAGGTAGTTTTGTACACGAAAGACCAAGTGCAGTAGAAGATTTTTATCTTTGGTGGGAAGAACAAATTAGGCCATATTTGAAGCTTTAAAAGTTTTCGTTCAAAAGATTTTACCACTAATCTGTCTGAGTTCCCTTCGCTCACTGATCGGCTGGATTACAGGAACGTGGTAGCTTGAAGACTTTGGTCAAAAATGATAGAGTTGTGTGATTGTTTGTTCGCATTTTAAAGCTACTGTTAATGTAATTTATTGTATTGTTTTGTTTATTTGGCGAAAGATTCTAAATTGCAAATGTGTTTGTTTACATCGGGTACCCTTGTGTTGTTTTACATCGGGAGGGGTGGGGGGGGGGGGAGTTATTTTCGCTTATTCAGGGAACTGTTTTTACCATAATCATTTTTTTAAACGATAGCTTTTCGATTGCTTTATTCTTTTTCGTATGGGGGACGTTGCAGCATGAGTTCACCTTTGTTCCAAATGGGTAGTTAGTTTTTTGCTCTTAATATCTGAGGATAATTTTTATTTTTTGAGTATGGCTGAAGGAGCAAAGCATGCAATCTATGAAGATCTTTCAAGTTACGCGAGAAAAAATAGTTAATAAAACAACTGCTCAGTGGGCATTAGATAAATCAAGTTGTAATAAATATACGTATTCTGATACCAAGCAGCTTAAAACATTTTCTTTTTACTTATTTTTTTCCACAAAATGATTCACTGTCTGTCGGGTCCTCTAGTAAAAATATAAAAAGGTTTTTAAATACAATTACATCTTTTTAAAGTTATGAACTGATGATTTTGCTCTCTAGGAAATAGTTTTTGAGATATAAAACGAAAATTGGAAAAAGGACCCTAAAATCAGATTATGTAGATAATGTGCTCATTCCCCTCCCCAAGTGTGGTGGCCTCCTCAATTCCCTGCCCCCGCCCCGCTCCTCAAAAAGTGACATTAAAATTGAAATCTTTTTCAGATTACCTCTCTAAAACTTGAAATGGTGTAGTCTACCTCATGAAAACTCCCCTCACCCTCTGCATGGGCACTTCTGCTTTAGCTATTATTATCAGAATAAATTGCTAAAATATTTACCTATCAAGATTTCCGATGGCTTTTTCTGTTGCCGATCTTAATATGCATGACAAGCTAGTGGTGCCTTAAGTGAGATGACCCCTACAGTTTTACCGAGAAACCCCCCTCCTCTCAAAAATACTAATCCCTATTCAAGACACTGAAGTCCTTTTGAAGTAACTTCTCTGATAATTTCAATAGTATAGTCCGCCTAAGACCCCCCTCCCCTCCGAATGGGCGGCTCTGCTTTAGCTACTATTATATTATTATTAAACTGCTGAAATATTTATCTTTCAAGATGTCTGATGACCTTTCCCTATTGCAAATCTCAATATACGGATGATATTGCTATGGATTGCCGCCTCCCCCCCCCCCCAAAAAAAAAACCGCAACTGCCTATAAAAGAGACTAAAATCCTTTTAAAATAATTTCTCTGGTAATTTCAATGGTATAGTCTGCCTCATCACCCCCTCCCCCCTGCACCCCAGCCTCAAAAAAGAGCACCCCTGCTTTAGCTATTACTATTTATGTAAATTGATGGAATATTTACTTGTCAAGATGTTCAGTGACTTTTCTCGATTGCAGATGATATAGCTAGGGGTTATCACCCCCCCCCTGTGCAATACCCCTCCCCCCCCAAAAAAAATGCCACCACCAATTCAAGAGACTACAATTTAACCTCTCTAAAAATTTCACTGGTCTGCTTTAGCTATTATTATTTGAATTAAATTGTTGAAATATTTACTTATCAAGATGTCCAATGGCTTTTCCCTATTGCAGGTCTTAATATGCAGATGATATAGCTAAAACGATGACCCTCTCAATTTTACCTAGTACCCCCCCCCCCCTGCCCCCCCCCTCACACACACAAGCATGACTTCTAAAAAATGAGCTAAAATCTTTTTAAAATAACTTCTCTAAAAATGTCAATGATATAATCTGTCTCATGACTCCCCCTCCCCCACCTATACACACACACACATGGACACTGCTGCTGTGGCTATTCTTATTAGAATAAATTGCTGGAATATTTATTGGCCGAGGCCGAGATGGCTGATGGATGTTCTCTATTGCAGTTACTTTACTTATGTAATATGCATTGCATTTATGTCATTTGCATATTCCTCCCCCCCCCTCCCATCCCTTAAATGTTAAAATGACTGACCTCAATACATCAATATCTAAAGAGTGATATATCGGGGTATTAAAATTCTGTTACACCCCTAAACTATTAAAGATTGATTTCAAAGCTTTTATAATTAGGAAAAGTAGCTACTTTAGTGGGATCGTGGGCACTTGAAACAGCTTACCGGAAGAAGTGGTAATGAGCAAAGAGGTGGATAGCTGTAAGAGGGCAATTGATCTTCATTGCGGACTAATAAACTGACTAGGACCAGCCTAGCTGGGCCCAGAGCCTGTTGCTGGTCATCACACTTGTATTTGTAAAAGGTTTTGTCTCATGCTGAAACGTTGTATATGAATTGGAACCAGATCTATGCTTAGTATTATTATTATTGTAAAAAAGTTCAGACTTTCAAATAGCCCTAACAAGACCTTGAAAAAAAGCTTCCTTTTATCCTTGAAAAGTCCTTAGATACTCCTTAAAAAAAAAGAAAAAATCCAATTTTGTGTACAAGCAAAATTTGTGTTTAATTTTGTGTCTGTGTAGTTGTTTAACTTTAAACAAGTATTTAAGCAGCTGCAATTGTTTAATCAATTAGCTAGCATATGTGTTTGCATGTTGTATGCATTCCTTTAATTTACAAATAGGATCAAAATTGCTATTTACTAAAAAATGTACTTCAATGCTTTGAGCTTCGATATTTCCTCACATGTCAAAACCATTACTTGATTTTTATAAATTGCTCTGAATTAGGGTTTTCCCCATGGGAAACATAATATGTACTAATAATGTATTCATACTTTGTAGCATGAATATTATTGTGAAAAAACCTAATGTAGTCGAACCTTTAAACTGCAGATTCATATAACGCAATTCTCTATAAACACTACACATTTTTTTTTTAAATAAGCAATTTGTTGTGTATTTTAAAAGGACAATTTTTTTTTATTTTATTGCAAACCTATCACAGCAGCAGTTTTTGGCAAATTAACTTTGAAACTGTATCATCTTTCACCGAAATTCTAAGCTCTTAAAAGAAAAATAGAAAACAATATTGTACCAGATTGTCCTTGAAAATGCAGCTTCTATGCAAAACATTAAGTGCATGATAATGTATAAGGATAACTAAAATGAATAATTTGAATTTAAATACTTAATTTAGTTATAACTTTTTCTGATATGCAAATAGATTGATATATTCTAAATATTATTTTGTAACTTGGTAAAATGATCTATATGAGACCAATATTTTTATAGTTCAAAAACTCAGGTTCCTAGGTGTGTATTGTAATGTTTTCTACTGTATGTTTTCACTGATTTTATTTGTCTCATTTAACATTGTATATTCTAGTGGCCAGTAACGGAGCATGTCCAGGAGGGCTTTCGTTGGATCGAGTGGCACCTACAATGTGCGCGCTTCAGAGCTTGCTCGGGAGAAACGCGTCAAAACCATTCGATGCACTGTTTTCTTCCTGGACCACTCCCAACAAACTTTTGAATTAGATGTAAGAATTTTGTCTTTATGGTTTTCAATTCTAAATGCCTTGGACTATTCATAACTGTGATTTAAATGTTGTCAATTAAAATTTGATGATGATGAAACGCTCTTAAAAATGCAAAACCATTCATTCGCACTACGATAACAAAGTGTCAATGTCAATTAGCCTTTTTTAAAGTGTCCTTTAACATAATTGACTTAAAAAATTTCATAAAGGCTGTATTGACAGTAGTCAGCGGCATGTCACCGGTTCGATGTTTTTACCAACGATGTTAGAAGGTCGATATTTTTTCCAATATTGATGTTTTTTCATTGACAATGTTTTATACTTGAACTAAAACACTAGCCCACAGTGGCATATCCAGGATTTTTCCAAGGGTAGGGTTTGATCATACAATGATTTTTAATGGTAAAATTATAATAAGAGACATGGAGTTAGCGATCTAAGCAATTTAAGTCCGGGCAATCCCATATGGATAATGGATAGAAGAACCTCAGGAAGAATTGGACGCAAAACTAACTACCCAAGATCATGCATTGTAGAGTCGGGAAAGAAACAGTACTGAAGAAACAGGATGCATTTGATTCCCTTGACAGACTTCGAACCAGAGACTGAGGAATTAGATGACTTCAAACCTGCAGAAAGGAGAACACCAGGAATTCCTCGCCCAGCGATGACCTATCCACCCGCTGCCACCATGTAGTGTTTGCTTGTTGTGTTTGGAGGCATAACAAGCAGATATCGATGCAATAACAATAGACGCTGTTTTGCATTAGCACGCTATACTTTAATTAAACATATAAAAAAGCAGCCACAACACATTTGTAAAAGAACATATACATATCTCAAGCTTACATGGAACATTCTATGACGTCGTGCCTCTCGCGATAGTCATGTTGTTCGATTTGCTGTCTCTCTCTCTCTCTCTCTCTCTTTCCGAACACGGTTACAGTTAAAGTCCTTTATTACACAATTTTTATCATTAAAGATCATCATAAGAAGTTCACGTAAGTTCACAATTCAACCTAAATTTTTGTCAAGAGGGGGTTTAAACCCCCAACCCCCCCCCCCCCTTGTATACGCCACTGCTATCCTATCATTTAGGGTGGTTGGGGGGATTGATCCCCTCCCCCCGACTTTTAGAAATTAAAATACAGTGAAACTGCTGTAAGTTGAGTGCTTGCAATGCAGCAGTTTTGTGCTCAACTTAGACAGGCAAGGCCGTATCCAGAAAAAAATTTTTGGGAGGGGCCCGGATTCGCACATTCCCGTAACACACACACACACACACACACACACACACACACACATGATTCCACTGTTGGACTGTTGTTATTTTTAATTTAATTTCTTATTATTTTTTATTCACCTTGTAGGGTAAGGATAACAGGAGAGTGTCCCTGTAAGTCAGATGTAAAACATCCGTAATTTCAAGGGGTCTGGATGTTTCTCCTTGAGAAAATTTTTTGAAAAATAGACATAAAAATCTGTATTTTGAGGCCTTATATAGGGTAATTGAAACTACAAAAATGTAAAGAAAAATAGGCAAACAAAGTCCTTTAAAAGTGATGCATTCTTTTTCAAATCAAGATCAATCAAAAAAAAAAAATTGACAGAGAGGAAAAACGAGAGAGGAGAAAAGAGAAGCACATTGTCATTTGCTCATATTGGCTTTTAGTGTAGTTTGTTTTTGATCACTTCCTCAACATCCCTCCCTCCTTTTCATCAAATGCCCTACAGCATAAAATTGTACGAAATGGTTTAAAAGAAATGGTGTAGAGATTCAGAAATTAGGAACGAAATAGTAGTATTCTTTCCATTTGGACAATTCATATTTTATTTTTTTGATAAGAGACAAAATTGAAGAACTTTTTGAGGAATTTCAAAAACTTAAATAACTTTCAAAGGCTCAAGAGCAGTTGAAATTATTTAAAGCACTTCATTTACACTTTTCAGAAGTTGATTGCACAGTCTTACAAATGACTAAAACTTTATAAGACACATCCGTTTTAAGTTAAAAATAAATGCAACTCAATATTTCTCGAAACAATTTTTTTTCAATCACAAGTAGTGCAGAAAATGAAATAGAGTAGAGTAAGTGTTATTTTTTCTCATGCTTAAGGTATTAACAGTATGCAGCAGAAGTAAGATAAAAACAAGCAATAACAAAGAATTCGGTATTAAATAAATGGCAAGAGACATGGAACATATCAGTCACGAAAATTGATCTTGAAAAATATGCTCCAAAAGGCCAAAATCATAATTTTTGCATTTTAAACTCAGGATGTATCAAGGAGCTGAATTTGGCACATCTTGGTAACCAGATACATACCTAATCGGAAACTAGGGGCCCGGCCCTTGAGGAGTCCATGGCTCGAAATCGGTGCAGTATAAGTTTTATAAGAGTTTTAGGGGGAGGAGGGCAGGGGCATGCACAGGGGGGAGAAGGGACACTTGTTGACCCAGGCCCAAGAATGAGGGAGCCCAATATTTTTAATACTAGGGTTGAAAATAGGTATAAATGATGAGGGGACCTGAATAAGTCATTTGACAGGCCCCAAAATTTCTGTGCATGCCCCTGGAGGAGAGCAAGTCTACCAAACTGACAAAGGGGCCTGCCTTGGACTGAATTGGGAAAGACAGCAGGAAGTCCGAATTAAGGGTCTAAATTTCAAGTAAGTTTTTCAGCGAATGAAAACTAGAATTTCTTTTTCTGTATTTCTTCAAATTTTTACTCGTTTAATAGTTTCAAAATTAGGAATAAAAAACCTTTGTTATTTTCGTTTTCTGACATTAATATTAAAAAAAAAAGAAAAAACTTTCTTTTGTGTTACAATACAAAACATTTCGCCCCACCCCCCTCTGGATACAACCCTGTAGACAGATGGTCAACTTATAGAGGTTGATATATATGACATAATACTAATTCTGTATCTGAGAGAAAAAAGCGGTCAACATACAAAGGTGATGAACTTTATAGGTTTCAACTGCCTCCCGAAATATTTGGTTTTTTATTGTAAAAATAATGAAAATGTAATGTAAATTACTTTTAATCATCATCTTTTCTTTTGGTGAGTTCCCCCATTTTTTTTCTAACTATAGTGCTATAGCTTTATAAGTTTTTTTTAAATGTGTAACTCATTAATTAATTACTGCTTTGGTAACAATTGTGTTTTTACTACATGACTTCTAAAGGAAAAAGAGTTTTGGCATAACAAAAAGAACTATTGAATATTTTCTGATTAATTGTCCATTAAAATTAATGGTTTCAGGTTCAATCACATTTTTTTTCTTAAATTACTTTGGTAGTGCATTTAAAAGAAATAATTTGATATTTTCTACCTAAAGAACATAGGAGGAGGGGGGTTCACAAATGTTTAAAAGAAAAAACAACTGCCGTTTTAATATGATAGCAAAAAGCTTAACATTTCAAAAAAAAAGTTTTTCTTTCTTTTTCTTTTTTCTTATTGCACCAAGGGGTCAAAAGTTGCAATGTAGAAATACTCTGGATACAATGTTAGTAAAATAGATTTTTGTTGGCAATTGCTCCGACATAGTAGTAAGGGAATTGAAAGTAATATAGCGAGATAAAAACTTTCTAGTCTTTTTTCAGTGATTTCTGGTGTTACATTTGCTGTTATTCATAAATACTGTTTAAGAGTCAGTAACAGGATTTCCTGTTTACTACTTTATATCATGTTCTGATTAACTACAGTCAAGTCTCAAAAATCTGAAGTAATTGGGACTCACACCACCTTGGCTCACTAAAAACTCAGATAATCCGTAAAATTCCTAGCAACAAAAATTTTACATTATTTGAACAACATAAGGACGTGCATCATGAACTGTTTTGTGCAATTAAAAGGATGCATTGCTTTCTTGTATTAAATATAGTGATGTGGATCGGGTAAATACCCAGCGGGTAGTTAAATATTTTTTGGGTATTTACCCGAGTATTTACACAAAGCCTGGGTAAATACCCAAAAATTGGGTATTTTACAAAAAAAAAAAAAAAAAAAAAAAAAAAAATGCAAAAAATGAATTTGAAATTTTTTTAAAAAAAATCTTAAACATGGAAAAATTGGTAAAACAAATACACATATGTGTTTCACAGTTTATAATATTTTTTATTGAAAGACTTGATGAAATTATGAAGCAAACATATCGTGAACCAAAGAATCTTCCTTTTCAATGTCATAAAGAGAGAAGATGTTTGCTTTTTTTGCAACCAGTCAAGTTTTTTACTTTTTGTAGAATGCCTTTTTATATCTGAAATTTGGCTATCATCATTGATTAGGCATATCCAACACATTTAACGCGAATGTCATATTAGATTGCTAAGTTGTTTCACACAATGATTCTTTAAATATGCGATTAAAATACAATTTTTGGGCAAAAATTTATTGTTTTGTATATGGTTATACAATGTGTATTCCGAAAGTAATGCAATGGGTTTTTCCAGGCGGCTTTCATTGGTTGGAGTATAATCTAACTACTTGATTTAGGTGAGGGGTACCCTAAGGTTTTCCTGAAAACCAGTCTCAATGTTCTCCAAGCTGTGGAAGTAGCCGGACGTAAGTTAATGTTAACCTCTGCGCATCGTCCGTGTCACAGGAAAAATGGTACGCAATTAAGTTTTCTTGCTTAACCAACAAAATCTCTTGAGGAGACTAACAAAATGATTCGTGAGGCTTTCCGAGACTGTTCTCTGTCCTATTCACAAGTTTTGAGGTGGTTAAAGACCTCTTAAGAGGGCCGGGAAGAGGTTCAAGATGAGCAATGGTCTGGGCAGCCGTCAACCAGCAAAACCAACAACAATGTGACTCGTGTTCCTCGTTTGTTGGACTTTGACCCTTGATTGACTATCAAGATGGTTGCAAATGAACAGAGCAAATGAAGGCAAGTTCGTGTCAAAGCACCTTTTTCCATAATGCATTGCGAGTCCGTGAGTTCCTGGCTAAGCACCAGATGAAAACGCTGTTCCTGCCCTCTATAGTCCTGACGTTGCTCCTGCAGACTTCTTTTTGTTCCCCCAGATTAAAGCAGGCCTGAAATGAACCCATTTTTCATCCCTAGAAGAGATCCAATCAGCCGTGACAAAGACCTATGGGAGGTCCCCACAAATGCCTTTCAGGGCACTTACCAGTCATGGCAGAGACGATGGAAGAAATGTGCAGAAGCGGAAGGACATTACTTTGAGGAATTTTAAGTGTTTGTGCAAATTTATTCAATAAATTACTTTAAAAAAAATAATTGCATTACTTTTGGAATAGACCTTATATATATACATAGTAGAATATATACAGAAAAGTATTTTAGTTGAATATAAATTTTTGAAATAAATACCCAACTAAATACCCATTTTGGGTATTTACCCATTTGGGTAAATACCCAAAATGGGTTTTTATCCAAATTTACTAAATTACCCAAAATTAATTAAATTGATTAACGTTTTTAAAATTAAATAAAAAATTAAAAATTAAATTACCTTCCCCCCTATTTTTTGGGTATGTACCCATTTTGGGTATTTACCAGTGCATATACCCTGGGTATTTACCCCTAAAAGTAAATAACTGCGTATTTTACATCACTAATTGAGTTAAATCCAAGGCATCTGTTTATCCATTTCTAGTAATCAACAAATATTTTGAACGACTTGGCAGGAGTTGCTGACACATACGTCTCAATACTTTTTTAGTGCCATATTGCATGTAGCGGAAGAAGTTTTAAAATACTAAAAGATTTTGGTGTGAAAAAAGTTTTTTTTTAGCTTGTAAAACATATCTTAAAATATAAATAAAGCTTCTCAAGTTAAACAGAGACTTGGGTTTCGAGACTCTACTGTATTTTTATTTTTCTATAACTACTTTATTCTTTTTGAATTTATATATAATTAATATTATTATGTAATAAGCAAAATTTTTTTAAATTTTTATTGCAGAAACGAAGCAAGGGCGAAGTAATATTAGACATGGTTTTCCAACATTTAGAGTTAAATGAAAGAGATTATTTTGGTTTACAATTTTCTGAAACAGATCACTCATCAGATACAATGGTAAGCGTTAAGTTTTAATTTTAAGCTATTTCATGTAAAAATCTTAATTGTAGATACAGTGAAGCACCATTAATACGTTTCTCTTTTATACGTTTTTTAAAATTGACCCCTGCAGAGTAACACACATTAACCTATACCTATTAAACGTTTTTTCATTTGTATGCTTTTTTCCATACAGTTCCTTCCAAAACATATAAACAATGCTTCGCTGTAGTTCTTTTTAATGAAAAACTGGCAAGAGTTAAACTCAAAGTATTATTATTGCTTTTCCAAAGCATCCTTTATAGTATAACGAGTATACCGCATTGTATTTGACAATTTGTGTGTGTGTAGTAGGGTGGTTCAAGAAAACTTTTTTCAGCTAGAGTCCAGGACACCCCCCCCCTTTTTTTTTACACTTACTAATAGTGTTATGCTATAAAAGTTTTAGCTTCTTACTCAAATTTTAAGACGGTGCTCAATGACCCCTTAATTTAACATTAACCGTATCATAGAAAATGCCACAAATTGAGAAATATTTAATTTCCCCAGCTGTTCTTTAGTAAATAATTATTTTATTGCAATGTATATGCATATTTCTACGCTTATATTATAATACAGTAGAAGACCATTATAATGCACACCTTGGGACTACAGCTTTTGCGTTATACAGGATTTTGCGTTATATAGATCATTTCACAAATTTTGAAATTAACCTTCAGAATATATCTATATATTAGCACTTCAGAATGAGTTTTATCTGCAATTAATATTGAAGCACCAATACTACAATTAGTTATTCCTAAATAAATCTGTTTCACAATCAAAAGAAAGTGCATTATCCTGCACTTCTGCTAGGGTCATGGTTTGCATAACAGCTGCACTTTCAAGAGCCATCTGGTATTTTTTGTTTATTATGATTACTAATTCTAAATTTAAAAGCTATGAATTAAGATGGAAAGATGAAAAACTTTCAAAATTTAATTTGCATAGCAATTTTTATTTTTGTAAAGCAAAACAGAGGGATTTTTTTAAGCTTCAAAACCTGTTGTTTACTTCTGAAAAGTTGTGCAGTTTATTGAGAATTGCGTTATATAGGTCGGCGTTATAACGGTCTTCTACTGTATGTAACATTGTTTTTCCAGTTCGATGTATTTTTTAATCCCCCTCCCCATACTATTGAAGTTTGGGGGAGGGGGTTGAGCACTAGGGTGGGCCGAAAAAACTTTTTTTGGAAATCTGTTTTTGGATAGTGCGGAAAAGTTGCTATATGGGCCCGTTATTACCCATAAAAAATTTCGCTAAATTTGTTTAATATTTAGCCGGCGCTATTTGACCTTGAAAAACTGAAAAAAAGGGCAAAAATGCACTTTTTTCAAAAAAAAAAAAAGAAAAGAAAAGAAAAAGGGGGGGGGGGGGTTTGAAAATAAAAGTTTGAAGTTAGTTGAAATTCTCAAAGACTTTTATACATTTCGTAGAATATTTAGCTACGCTCCTTAAAACTGACACATGGGAAAAATGAAGAAAAATTTTTTTTTAAAAGTAGTTTCAAAATAAGTAAATACTGAAATGTTACACAATACGTTACTTAGAAAAAACAGTAAAAATTCAATCAATTTTATGCGACATTTGTACGCCAATTCAAAAAAAAAAAATGCACACACTCAAATAAAAAATAGTTACATAAGATGCTATTTTTTAATCTTCGGTTCCAATTGTTTCTCCTGGATAATAAACGGCGCTCAACTGCTTCTATTATTCCTAAGATTATGTTATTACTATTTTATATATGTTTGACAAATAGAGAATATTGCATATTTCGCTCATCCTGAACAGCTACTGTTGACAATGTTGTTTGACTCAAGAAAATACATTCGGGATTTAGCTGTTAGGTGCATTCTGAACTCTAGAAATAAGAAAACGAAGAGCTCGGATGGTTACGATTTTTTAAGCGTCCTAAACTCAATTTTGAAGCCATTGATTATGTTGATTTAGTTCATTGGGCAAACTAAAAGACCAACAATTGAAAGAAATGTGCAAAGAACAGCCTACAGCTGTTTCGAGAAATTTCTCTGTCACACGGAAGCTGTGATACGTTGTGTGAAACTAATAACCGAAGCTGCAATATAAGTTCGTGGTGAAACTGCACAAGATGGATACATTCGTGCCAAACTTCAAGCTAGGAAAGAACTTCCATCATTTGATAACAAGGGACAGAATTATTCCAAAAAATAATATTCATTATGCATGAGGTATTATAAATCAAATTTGAAGATTTCTTTTTCAAAATTTTATTATCTTTATATGTTATTCTAGAAAATGTATGATATTATTGCGTGATAATAATTACTATAATTAATAGTGCTATTTAATTAATTAGTCTATGATTTAATTTTGAAAAATAATTTTCACAATGGTTTTTAAAAAAAGTCAATATTTTTTCATTTTTCTCCAATTTTTTGATGTCCGAAAGGAGCGGTTAAATGCTCATTAAAATCAATGAAACATTTTATGGGCTCGAATTGGCTCATTATATAACATTTTCGGTGCATTCCAGCAAAATATTTGGAATTTAGTTTTTTTAAAAAATTTCGACAAAAATTCGTTTTTCTCATTTTTTTCGGGTTTTTAGCGTCAAATAGCGCCGGCTAGATATCTTTTAATATCCAAGAAATTTTTTGTGAGTGCTAACTAGCTCATCACGCAACTTTTGCGCGCTATCCAAAAATTGATTTCGAAAAAAAAAATTTTTCGGCTTATTTCGGCCCACCCTATTGAGCACCCTCTTTCAGTTGAAATAGGAAGCTAAAATTCTTCCAGTATATTGCTATCCACAAGTCTAAAAATATTGAGAGGTGTCCCATTATCTAGGAGAAACTTTTTTTTACATGTATTTTTCGAACCACCCTAGTGTGTAGTGCAGTACGTGTTTTTTTTTTTTTTTGTATGTCTTTGTTTTGTATGTATTTCATATATATTATGTTTTGAAAAAATGTATATATATATATATATATATATATGTGTGTGTGTGTGTGTGGGCACAGTGGAGCACAGTTTATGCATTTTTGGCTTATCTTTTTATCATTCATACAGTTCTTATTGAATGACTCCAGTGCATTTTCCTGAAATCTGCAAATTTGATTCATACATTCTTATCTTCAAGTAAATTATTGAGAAAATGCTTAATTCAACTCAGATTCCCATTTCTTAATTGTCCAATCTAGAAAAAGTACAAGATTTTTACAAATACCCATTTGAATAGAAGCTGAGGTGCTTTTCTCTTTCTGGAGTTAAGGGTTGTTTTCATGCCTTCCTTGGAGCCAGCAGATTTTTTCCCCCCTCAACTGCAGTGTGAATTCTGCTCTGCTCCCCAATGGTTCACAGTGATTTTGCACAATAGAGATCTCTGTGATAGAAAAATGAAACATGCATTTTAAAGCAATGAGATGAAAACCAACATTAAAGTAATAATTATAATAAGGCTTTATCAGAGTAAGGACCAGTTTGAATTTTACATACTTACTTTTATGCATCATCATCAAGAGACCATCAAGAAATGCCTTCATAAAGTGGAACTTTAAGAAACTTCAGGATTGAATTTAAGGAAGTTGCTCATTTTCAAAAAGTGTTACTACTGTGGTTTAATTAGTGTTGCTTGGCAAATTTTTTTTATCATTGATTGTGGTATTTGTTGGTTGTGGAGAAGGTAAAAGAAATTTCAAAAAATCTTTGTGTGGAATATGATACATTGTTTTTCTCAGTTTTGCTTCAAAGTTTTGTTCTCAACGTTTTAAGATGCATTATACCAAACCAGGCAAATCTAAGTGAATGATTGTTTCAGAAGTAATTGCCAAGCCTTATAATAAGATATATGAACAAGAAGCCCTTTTACATGAAATGCACTGCCAGCTCAGTCATTCCATCCAAGGACTGCAGTTTCGTGCTTGTTAGCACTCATCAACCCGGAATAGGAAGAGCTTGAGCTGGAGGTGGAAAACCTCTTAAGGAAGCCAAGAGTGCTAAACACACTGGTAGCTAATATAAAATAAGCACTGACCAGACGATTGACTGAAGCAATGGTTCAGTTCAACTCGAAGATTGAAGGCAAGGCATGGTATTTTCTGTAAGTTACCGCCTGGCTACAGGGCAGTAACTTACTACAAAAAAGCCCTTTTCGATGTAGATGAAATGAGTTTTTTATTTTGTAATAATCTGTTTCCAAAAGCATTTGCTATTAAATTCAATATGTGTGTAGGGATTCATAACTTTGCCAATTTAGTTTGTATGTTTTTGCATTTATGCACAATCTTCTTAGACCCTTAAAATAGTATAAAAGATACTTCAATGGGGTACAGCAATGAAAAGGTTAACATCAGGCTTTTTTAAGAAATTGGGAATGTTATGTAATTTTGTACAAGTTAGTTTTATATCCATCTGTCAGCTCCTATCCATGAGATAGAATGCAAAGTGTTTCGATATTTAAAATTAGTTTGAGGAAGAAACAAGATTATAATTTTTCAAATTTATCTTTTTATTTTTAGTAGTGTAAGGTAAGCTTTTAAACAATGAAAATTAGAGCAAAATATCTACAGAACTTTAACTTTCAGACGTAGTGTTGAACTTTAAACATAGTTCCCCATAGACAGGGGCGTAGCTAAGGGGGGGGGTTGGGGGACAAACCCCCCCTGAAACGTTAGTCTCAAAAAAAAAAAGAGAGAAAAAAAAGGGAAGAGAAAGAAAAAAAAAGAAAAAGAAAAAAAATCAAAACGACTTTTTTTTGAGTAACAAAGATCAAAAATTCACTTCGTCCCCCCCCCCAATGCCATTGAAAATCTGCTCCATGTGTGACCCTCAAGCATGAAGAAGCCTCCCTCTGCTGAGACAATTTTTTGATAATTGAGTGAAATTTGACACTTTGCTTTAGAAATGAGAGTGATTTGTTAAATCCACGTATATGCAGCCTTTCTTTGTTATAGATTCTGCAAATTGTTAAATATGTTTAATTTTATGAGCCGCGCAGTGGGAATATTGCATACAATCGAATCTGTATATTTCGAATTTCACATTAAAGAACAAAAATCGAGATAAAGAGGTTTTGAAATACAGGGGCTTTAAGAAACTTTTTATAGAAATTTTAAATATGATGGTGAAAATTTGAAATCGATACTAAAGACAATATGTGCTCTTGATGAAAATTCCTCTTTATTAGTTTTGTTAGGTATTTATTCTATTATTACATTATTAAGTGCTTTATTGCGAGTTTAAGGAATCATTTTGACAGCAAAAGAAACTTTAAGCATATCTTTTTCAAGAAAAAGTCTTTCATTGCTTTTTGGTCTCTGATTTTTTTTTTTTTTTTTTTGGATTCATTATTTATCCTTTTGAGGTTAGCAATTGCTGCAAATCTAACTTGGCCAGTATTCTACGATTTTCCTTTGTTCAACACTTGGAAAAAACTTATACATTTTTTTTCACTCTTATCATTTCGGTTTTCTAAGGAATCACAATTTTAAGAAAAAGAGCAACCAAAGAACAGTACTAATCCAGATAACAGAGCGAAATAGCTTTTAACTTAAATGACCTTTAACCATGAACTTGAAATGTTCATCTTGCATGTCAAACCTGTGAATTTCACCCCTTTACTCTTCTTCCAAGAAAGTGCGCGAAACGACTGTCCTTTAATTAATCTTCCCGGAAAGCCTATTCGTAGAACGCATTTCTCCCTTTTTTCCCCTGCCTCCTCAGCTCTTGAAGACAATTCCCCTGTTTCTGAGTCAAGGAAAATGTTTTCGTTTGCTGCTTTAAAAATCATTGGGCTTCGAATCCGAAAATGATAGCATAACCGGAATTCAAGACGATAGAGGTTTTTGTTGGTCTGGTCTCGTGTGTGTGATAGATCATAGTCAAAACGACCTTTGCTAACCAGAGTATCCATTGCAATCACATTGATTTTTCAGCCAGTATTTACTGCGTATTCTTTTGGAAACGTACAGTCTGTTTAAAAAAGTACATTCTAAGTGAAAGTTGTTGCATAATGAAGCGAGCAAAACCGATAACAAGCTTTTTTAAATCCAAAGAAAAAAATAAAATGACGAAAAGGATTGCTCTAAAAAGAGAAAGTTAACGTCGTCTGCAGAAAACAAAGTACAATCTGCAAAGCAGCATTAGTCCCATCGGACCCTTCTGAAGGTAATTTTATTTTAATTCAAAAGAAAAACTGCATTGCATTACATGAATAAAATTTTTAAAAAACAAAATGAATCTAGATTATTTCGATTAGCTTGGTTCAGATTAAAAAGTAGAAAATAAAAAAGACTTCTGTTTATAATACCCGAAAATTGCTGTTGCTCTCTCAAATAGATATTTATGTAAATTCTAAAGCAGCTATTAAAATTAAAAATAAAGACTTGAGAGGAGAACAGATGGTGTGCATTTGAGCGAATAACTTTCTACCGCCTATATTTCTTCCCGAACTTTTTTTATTCAAATTTTATTAACTGCTTTAGAATTAGCATAAATGTAAATACATAAAAAGCAACATATAAATATAACGATATGAAAAGCAATTTCATTTTTTGCGGGTTATAATTCAAGAAGTCTTTTTTTTATTTTATTTCATACTTTTAGTGCAAACCAAGTTAGTAAAAATAGTCCTTATAGTCTGACCACCGATGAGATTGAAAGTCAAACATCCAGTTTACAGGCGGAAATGGAAGTATCTATTAGCTTTCAGGGATGCCAGCTTTTGTAGATGTGTTTTAGCCTCTAAATTAAGCAGTCACTCTGAAATGAACGGAACACGCTCATCAAATGTTTGATTTCCCCCTGATTTGGATAGACTGGTTTTGACAAGACGTTGCTAGAAAATTTCACTTTAAATTAAATGGAGGGAAAAGAAAAAAAGTTGAACTTTCCATAACATTAAAAAAATAAAAAATTCTTTGCTTTTGTTTTGTTTGTATCGGAATTGGGGCACCCCATTCCAAAGTATGTAAGATTCACCTCCCTCTTATTTTTTTTAATACTAAAAAAATGTACATACATACACACACACACACACACACACCCGAAAGTCGGGTCTAGCTACGCCTCTGCCCATAGATGGGAGAATATGTATAATAAGCATGGGTGTTTGTTCATATCTGTCTTATTTACTTATAAAAATGATAAATTCAACAAAAGTAATACTTATACTATGAACTTTCACAGCAAATGAGGCTCTCTCTACTCTTAAAAAACTTAAAAACTAAACTACTCTTAGAAAAATTATGAGCTACTTTATTTTTTTATAGGTACAAATCATATTGAATTCTTTCTGTTAGCAAATCAAGTGTACAACATATCAATATATTTTTGCATTTGACTTTGGCTGTTTAATTTAAAATCAACTCTAGTTAATTAAAAAATGAAATATGTGAAAAAAATGCAACATAAGCTAATATTGATTACAGAAATTTAAACAATAGTTAAATTTGTTATCAATATTATGTTTTAAACAACTGTCTTGATTAATTATAAACTGAAAATATTGCTTTTTTCCCTACAGAGGTGGTTAGATGCAACAAAACCTATTCGAAAACAAGTTAAATGTAAGTTTAAAAAAAATCCATTTAATAATAGTAATTATAATGGTATTATTAAAGAGAAATTTATCTACAAGCTTTCCTGTGACACAGAGTTTTTTGGTTTCATAAAGTTCTGTGAAAATGATTCTTGTATCTGATTTTTTATGTTTTGCATATTTTCTCTCATACACAAACTAAATTCATCTTCTCAATTTTCATATTCAAAAATGTCTTATTTTCTGATAAGCGAATCGAATCTGCTATTAAAATTTTGACCCACAAACTGTATTTTTCTTTTCAGAATTGTATGATTCATATTTTATTTGTAAGAATGAGAACAGTCTTTATTTCAAGAAACTAATTCTTTAAAATGCTCTGAGCATTATAAATTGTTTCATACAAAAATTTGAAAAAGCATTCAATGCAAAAAAAAAGTATTTTACTTCAATCATTTATTGTAGATCTTTCTGCTTCTATAGTAAAAAAAATGTTCTGACATTGTACTTCAACTTTTGTAACATTAGGATAGTGACATAAATGTTTTTAAGGAGGGTAATGTGTTTATATAATGTGTGTAGAGGGTAATATGTATGTATGTCCGTTTCTATGTGGCGTTCTACTGGCTAAATACCTTGGCCATATTTGGTAATTCTTATGTCAATCGATTTGTCTTAACCTTGGGAGTGTCACTTAACACATTATAGTAATCAAAAGTACCATTTGGAAAACCAATTGCCATTTTGTCAGTTTGGGATCAGTGCACGCTGGGTGTCGCACGCTACCTGCATGCGACAAATGCAGGTAGTTTTCACTGCCTGAATTTTTTGTTTACTAAGTCGATTAATTGGGGTCTCAGTGGCCAAGTGGTCTGAGCGATTGCTTCTCCCACTTGAGGCGGTGGGTCAAGACACCCTCGCTCTGAGTGTACTTTCCCCTCTATGTGATGTAAATTCTTTCATGTGTTCTTTATATGTATTCTGTACTGTAATAAAAAATATATCATGCGTAACGAAGGCAAGACACTCAGATTGTAGTCCTCATCAAAATAAACCCATGCAACAAGCACCCAAAAACCGAAAGTCTACTAGTTGGATTTTCATCGCTAACATATGTTGCATTTGTTTTTGCCTTGATTCAAAGGATTGAGTTTTGCGACGCGTACTTTCTTGAGAGGCTTTTTTAGTTTTGTGAGAAAGATTTGATTGACAGGGGGGGGGGGACGCTTCCGATTTCGCATCATCATGAGTTATTCAGACTGTTTATATAGCTGTGATGTGGTTGACTTAACATGTAGGTCAAGCACATGTAGCTTTAAGCCTAATTAGGTTCCTTGAGGGACTAATTATCAGTAGTTTAGACCACTGCAAGTTACTTAATAAACCTCACGATACAAACTTTCTCAATGAAATGACAAGGTTGCGAAATGTACTGCCTTATAATCATTATAACTAAGTCAATGAAAATTAACTAAAAAGTGTAAAATAAAAAATTATTAAATAAAAACAAAAAACCCGACTGTGTAAAAACCAAAAAAAAAACTAAAAAGAAAAATGTATAAGCCCAGTAGTTTAGAATGTAATAAGTACTACTGAATAACTACATTGTTGAAATAGTTTTATAACCGTACAACAGATAAGACATCATAAATTCAAAAGCAGAATAGAAGGATCAACAGTCGGGCCCCTTCCTTTCTGATTCAAGGAACCCCGTAAAATTTGAATGGACCCCGACTGTTGAGCCTTCTATTCTGCTTTTGAATTTATGATTTGTCTTATCTGTTGTACGGTTATAGAACTATTTCAATGGTGTAGTTATTCAGTAGTACTTATTACATTCTTAACTACTGGGCTTATACATTTTTTTTTAGTTTTTTTGGTTTTTACACAGTCGGGTTTTTTGTTTTTATTTAATAATTTTTTTATTATATGGAATGATACTTTGATAATAAAATTTAATTAAAAGTTTTTAAATTCTGTTTAGTGTGAATGCATGCAGAATTTACTTTTTATTTAATTCTAATATTTTATAGACATAATATGTGTTTGAATTGTTTTTCTAATTTTTTGTTTTATGTCATTACAGTGGGACCTCCATTTCTTCTGTATTTTAGAGTTAAGTTTTATGTTTGTGACCCTAGCAAATTACATGAAGAGTACACAAGGTATGTAGCTATTATTTAGAATAATTTCTTTTTACTAATTTTTAGTAATGCAGTACAAATTACTATTGAAAATGCCAACATAAGAGGAGGGGGGGAGGAGACAATAATAAGAGAAACATAAAATGTCAGTTAGAGATTTTGAAGGGCCAAAGAAAAAAAGAACTTATTACATGAGTGGTAGTCAAAAATACTGTTCCTGATTAGTAAAAATGGGTGGTTTCCTTCAGTCAAAAGTACTACTTTTAGTCATTGAAATGGATGGAATGAGCAAAAAAAAAAAAATGATAATAATAACATGGACCGAGAAAATACTCTCATTTTCCCAACAGTTTTTTTTTTTTTTTTAAGTTAAGTTTTTAAAATGTCCGAATTTTCAAACAAGGCGTGGTCTTGATGACGTCACAAATGATGCACTTTGCCACATCTTTCTACTACATTTCCACGTTATGATAATCAAGCAACAAATTAAATATTGCGCTCTACGCTTGCTATCAACCATATTGTTGCCAATACACGTGAGTAGAGATGTGAATTAAATATTTTGCACTGTGAATGGCAATACTGAATGGCATTTCATCATTTGTGATGTCATCGGCAGAAGCCGTAAACAATGAAAGCGATCTGATTTAAGTATTTTTTTAAAAATATTAAACATAAACAAATTTATCAAAAAATGGTCATATCCTATGTTTTTAAACTTGCTCTTTCAAAAAAAAAACTTTTAAAATCTTGGAAACAAACCCATTGTTTTCTTTTTTCAAATTTTATGTTGAAAAAATAATAACCAAAT
The DNA here is from genome assembly GCF_026930045.1 of Uloborus diversus. Lineage (NCBI taxonomy): Eukaryota > Metazoa > Arthropoda > Arachnida > Araneae > Uloboridae > Uloborus > Uloborus diversus. The sequence continues at coordinate 145,823,845 of NC_072731.1, forward strand.
AAAATAATTTTTGTGTCCCCCCCCCCCCCACAGCAATTAAAATTTTCAAACAATGTTCACAAATTAAACTACTGTTTAGCAAGTACAGTGAAACCTCTCCGCGGCCACTCCTGTTTGTGGTCAGTTTCGCTCAGCACAAAATTTTTGACTTATTCGCACAATGTTAACTCAACCCTTCAAAGTGGCCGCTCAAACTGCTTTGAGCTGCAGGATTATTGCCTGTCTGGGCTTCGAAATATTAACATTTGCCGTGTATACTGGTAGCTACTCTTCCATTTCGGTTTTTAATTTTATTTACTGTTAGTTTTCAATTTAGAAAACGGCCAGGTGTTTTCTATGTTTAGTAATGAAAGGGGTGGGGGACATTTTGAGGACTATCACCTTATTTTTGTGCCTTTTTGGCGCTACTTCGGATTTTGATGATGAAGTTCCTGACATTATTTGTAATAAACAAAAAGTCATGTTTTCAACTCAGCAAACTTCGGAGAAAATTGGCAACATCATTGCTAATTCAGGAGCCGTAGCTGATGACTCAATTCGGGATTCGTTTTTACAAGTTAAAAACAAACTTGAAAGAAAAAAAATTTGTTTCGATAAAGCTGGAAAATTGTAAACAAACACAAATTGAATCATTTTTTCCTAGGAAGTAGAAATCATGAAATAAAGCATTTTCTTTTCTTTCTTTTCTCAAAAAATAATTTTAGTGTTGAATTGTATCATTTGTACTACAGTTTGAGTTAGTGATCAAACCCTCGACGACCACCCACTCTGAGCTACCAAATTTTAACGGGTTGCTCAAGAGTGGTGGCCGCTCAGAGAGGTTTCACTGAACAGCAATTTATGGACAAATGTTGCATTATGTTTCAGTATACATTTGTGTTGCCTGCAAAGTAGAATCTTATTAATAAAATTTTGACTTATCTTTTGAGGAGAGTGGAGTGTATCTGAGGAATAGCACAAATGGCTCTTAATCTGTTTTCCAAGGCTTTTCTTCAAATCAAACTTACTTTTGATTTATCAACTCACACTACACATAAAAGATTATACAGCCTTGTAGTTCTATTCTCTCCCTGACGATTCTGAGGAGCTTCTAATTACAGCAAAAGTTAAAGGTCAAGATTCACGGTCGCCACTCGCCACATGGCGACCTAGTTTGAAAAAGTGGCAACTTAAAAAAACGTCCTCAGTCGCCATTTTTCCCCATGTTATTCCTAACAAAAAAAATTTTGGGATGAACAAGAATTATGCAAACTCAATAGGGTAGAAGAAAATAAATCACTTTGGAAGCATACTCCTGAGGATAAACACTGAGAGGAGGGGAGGAGGTGATCAAGGGAAGATCGTTTTTTTTTTTTTTTTTTTTTTTTTTTTTTTTTTTTTTTTTGTTGACCAGAACGGCAATACTTTCAAGTTACAAGTGAAACACAGGCACCATATTTGGTCACTCACAAGATAGAAGTAGGCAAGATACTTCAGAGCTTAAGTTACCAAAAACAAACTAGAATTTGGTGTTTATTCAAATGCAAACTAATGAAAATAATGCAAATTGTGCTGTGAAGCATTTTATTTATTTATTATTATTATTTTAATTATTTAAAATAGATTTATTGAGAAATGAAAAATTTTGTATTTAAAATTTCATCTTATCCTTATTGCATTGGATGTTACTGTGCTAAAAACTATAACAGTTCAATTAAATTGATGTTTAATGAGGATTTTTTATTTTATAATTATTTTTATACTACAAATTCAAAAACCTAAATCTTTATTTTTAGCGCAGTCGCCATATTTGGTCACTTCCAAGATGGAAGTAGACAAGATTCTCTAAGTGCCTAAGTTTCCAAAAACAGAATTAGATGTCTATTGCAATACAATTCAAACTATTGAACATCCCACAAAAAGTTCCTTATTGTTTCCCCCTGGATAATTAATTATTTTCTTGAAAAATTCAAAATTTTTTCCTTCAAATTTTATCTTTATATTTTATCCTTAATGCTTTGGACGCTAATGGGCTAAAAGCTGATTTTTTCATCCAAATTATTGTTTTTTGAGGGTTTTTAATTATTAATAATTACTTTTATGCAATAAATTCAAAAATCTATTATCTTAAATTTTTCGCATAGTCGCCATGTTTGGTCATTCGCAAGATGGAAGAAGACAAGAATATTAATTGCCTAAGTTTCCAAAAACAGAATTGGATGCTAATCTCAATCCAAACTACTAAAAATAACATAAAAAGTGCCAGAAATAATGTTTTTTTTTTTTTTACTTATTTTCTGGAAAAGGGAAATTTTATCTGCAAAATTGCATCTCTCACTGCTTTAGAGGCTTTGCAATAAACTAAAACTATTTCATCGAAAATGCAGTTCTTCTCATGGATTTGTTTATCAATTGATTTTGAAAAAAGAAAAATAAAGAAATAAAAACGTATTTTAACTTAAATTTTGCAAAATGCATGTTTATAGCTTTTAAAATTTACTTTGTGAAGCTCTATATATTTATTTATTTATTTATTTTTTTTATAAAAGCAGCAAAAATACCCCCTTCCCCCATTTTATACTTCAAAACTCGGCGAGATAGTGGCCACTAAGTATTTTGGGTCTAGTGGCCACTGGCCACTTAGAAATTTTCTGAATCTTGGCCTTTAGCAAAAGTATATGTATAAAAAGGGAGACGGACAGTTTCTGGGGTCACTGGTATTTTCTAGTTGCTTTTATTTTCAAACAGACTCGGAAAAAGAATAAAATGGAGGGTGGAACAAAAGAAAGGTGACATAATTTGCTGTGCGATATTCTGCTTTTTAGAAGAAATAAAAAAAATTCCTGAACCTAACTCTGTGTTCTTCCATTTAAAAAGCTTTGTTTTTCTGAGACATGCTCATTTTCTTTGCTTGAGAACGGTGCTTGAGAAATCTACTTTTAAGCCATTTTCTTTGCTAATGTAAAGAAGATATTTCAGTGTTTTATTTCTTTGGATAACTCTAATTTGATAGCTTCTCAATGCAGTTTTACGATACATTAAAAAAAAAGTATGCAAATTTAATTATTCAATACAAATTGAATTTTAGGTATCACTTCTTTCTACAATTAAAGAAGGATATACTTGATGGAAAACTTATAGTTCCTTCTGCAACATCTGTATTACTAGCTAGTTATGCTGTTCAGTGTGAGTATTTATTATAAATCATTCCTTAAAAGAATAGATAGTTTTTTTTTTTACTTTACATTGATTTGCTTTTATTCTTGCATGCCTCCCCCCTCCCCACTCCCCTAATTCAAAAATTATTTTTTAGCAACTGTATCCTGAACTCTCATATATGAATTAAAGATGCCAACCTTTTTTTAAAGAACTCATAAACTGTTTTTCTCTGAAGATTTAGAGTTGACATAAATGAAATTGAATTGTAATTTTATGTTTATTTAAAGCCACTATACTGACAATAAGATGCACAATTGAGAGAAATTGAAAACAATAAGAGCGCCAAATTTCAAACCTTTCTCATTTTGTTTAACTAACTTTGAGAAAAAAAATCTAGACTGAGCAAAAAAGTTTTACAAGAAAAATTAATTATAGCATCCTGATTTGTCTTAGGCTTCTCAGAAGTTTCACCTTCTTTTTTCTCAAACCTGGATCTATGCTTTAAAGTAAACTGAATAACACTTTTCAGTTTAACTGTGTTGAACGTATTACTCTACAGGAAACTCATTAAAAACTGCTATTGTTGAGAATGATTTTTAGTAAGGATGCACTGATGAGCAATTTGATCGCTTACTGATTTCGTTTTTAATGCACCCGAACCTGTTTTTATGCGGTGGATAGGGACGGTATAAAAAAATTGTTCGAAACTTCACGAGTAGCTTTGAAAAGTTGGTTTCGCAACACAGTTAAAAAATATATTTTAAATGGTGGATAAGGACTGCATAAAAAAAGTCTCACATAGAAAATAACCCAAAAACTTACAAAATTATTATTTAAACAAAATCAAAACAAACCAAGTGATAATTTTTGCCGAGTATTCGGACAAAATTTCCTGAAGAGAGAATTTTTTGGGAGGTCACAGTGACTTCCCATTGGGTTGCCCATGTTGTCACTTAGAAGATACTACCTCGCACTCGTTTTAAAAATAATTTCGTCAATTGAATCCCATAATGATTGAAATTTTAATGTATGGCACGAAAAAAATTCTCACGAAAAAAAAATCGCTTAAAAACAGGTTTGGGTGCATTACAATTTCTTCTTTTCAAAATAATATTTATAATTTTATTTAATTTCTGTTAGCAAATTTTCATATTATCAATACCTGCGGTTAACAAACTTTTTAGTCCATGTAACCCTTAGGATGCGCTTTTACTTAAAGGAACCCCAGTTTTGTTTGTGACTAATAGACAAAATGTTAACAATCTAAGAGTCAAATGATAAAGATGAAAAGTGATCATCATTCGATTACTTTCTATTTATTAGCATAGAAGAAGCTATTGATTTCATGAAAATTTTCGTATTTTTGAAAGATTAAAAAGGTTTAAGGTGCACTGAATCCATCTTAACCATTTTTGGAAGCTATCTGCCCATCTGTTTCTGTTTAGCATGTATTTGACGGATTTCTTGAGGGCGATCGAACTCAAAACGTAATTGAAAGAAACTTGGTATACACGTGCATCACCATGTGAGCTGTCGTTAATTAGTTTTGGCACTAATCTCTTCAGAGATTGACCCTATCAAACGATATTGTAGAATTTTCTTCATTTATTCATCCTTTAGTTCTTTGAAAAATAAAACTCTTCATAACCAACAAAATATGATGCATATTATATCTTTTTTTTTTCTTTCCAGCTAGGATGAATGTTTTTTTATTTATCTACTTTTGTATTTAATACTGCTAGACATTGTCCATCCCATTAACTTTTCTAAATGTGAATCAATGCAATATTTATCAAAAGCTAAATTTGTATTTGAAATATTTTTAGCTGAAATTGGCGATTTCAATCCTGAAGAGCATAAAAATGGCTATTTATCAGATTTGCGCTTAATTCCTAACCAATCTGAAGAGATGGAGAAAAAGATTATGGAATTGCACAAGTTGCATAAGTATGATTTTATTCTTACTGTATTTGTAATTATCATCATTGAAAGTAATAGGTGCTATGTGTGCCATAAAACCTTTATATTTTAAATCATTTTGGATATTTAATTTTGCATAAATTCTCTAATATGAGGGCAAAAAAATGCTTGCGAAAATTAGAATAAAATATCTATTGAAACACCCGATTTTTCTACAGGAGGTAAACTTCGTTCCAATACATACCAAGGTAATTAAAATGTGAATTAGAATTATTTTTAACTAATTTCATGCTGTGCTAAAATGTGGGTAAGCCTTCAATTGGAAATTCATTGTTGATCATGGTCATTGATGAGCATTGCTTTTATTAAAATTTGTATTGAAGCTTTGAAATAAGCATTATTTCCAACTTTTAAAGCAATATAAAATTGATTTTCACACAGCGCAAACTTACCTAAGTAGGAATTCATTTACAATTTTTTAAATTGTATTACTTGTTTAGATGTAAGTATTACATGTGTTACATAATATTATTAAATGAATATGTTTGTTCTATTTTCTTTGAAACAGAGGACAGACACCTGCGGATGCTGAATATAACTTTCTGGATCACGCTAAAAGATTGGATATGTATGGGGTTGATTTACATAGGGCAAGGGTAAGGGTAAGCAGAATTCATATTCTGGCTCAATTTTGTACTGCTGGATTATGGTATTGATGCCTTGAGTATTTGATAGAATAATATATGCATGTATTTCCCCTATAAATAGAGTGAATCAATCTAGATTTAATTTAGTATTCCATTGACACAAAGAATTTTCAGTTTTAATTTTCGGGAATATGTCTTTCACAAAAATTACTGCTAGAGTTTCTTGCCTCCTTTTGTGGGAGCAGAATATTGCTTCACCCCTTCAACTTGAATTGACTCTTAATATTACCAAGCAAGAAGAAAAGCAACAAGGAAAAAGACACAAGTGTAACATTTACAAAAATCGTGATTGCATTAATGGACCATCCTCAAATACAGAAATTGCTTGCTTCTTATCTTAAATTCTTTCATTAATTTTTTTTTTTTTTTTTTTTTTTTTTAATTGTTAACTTAGCTTTTGCACTATTTTAAAAACACTTTTTTTTTCTTTTTAAATGGTGTGAGACACTTAAGTCATTGTAAATGTCATTAAAGATTTTTTAATTTTGCAAATTTAAGTGGAAGTATCCGATTTGGGTTGAATTAGGTATAAAAGAGTGACGTTAAACATTTTTTATATTTTTTAAATTTATTTTTTAATTAAGAGATTCATGTGACATTCAATAATTAGAAAACAAACAGCGAGTTGGAGGATGATCACTGGAAAAGATCTTATTTTGCATAAATTTTACAAGTTTATCTAAGCTGAAGTTTTTTTTAGAGCAAAGTGTGTGATAAGATTAGACCAGTGTATCAGCACAATCAAAAAATTTCACCAGTGTCTGGATAAAGTGGCGAAAAAACATGTAACTTTGTAACAAAACTTTATTTTTTAATTGTAATAAACTCTGTTTGAGAATTTGTTATGCTTAGTATTCATGTTGCCCGGAATATCCAAATTTTCTATTCTCTGAATTGCCTTTGGTCTCGATTAGTCTGGACAAATAAGGTTATACTGTAGATATTCATTTTAGGGCAATAACTAACTGCTTCATACCTTCTAGCATTTTGAAGCTTTTTATCAAAATTTCATGTTTTCTGAAGAGTATAATTAGTTGTATTGTGTTATTTAGATTAGTTGGAAAAAGGCTAATTAACCCATCAACTAAAACTTGATAATACTAGTGAGGAACATGGATTCAAAATTTAAGCACTGCTTGACATGATGTTTTTCTGTGTTTATCTCCTTGCTGAATATGAAATCTACTTTCAGGATTCAACAAATGCTGATATTCAACTTGGTGTAACTTCATCAGGTTTAGTTGTCTTCCAAAATAATTTGAAAATTAATACATTTTCCTGGTAAGTTTCTTGTGCTTAAACTTTTTTAAATTGCAGTAGTTTATGCGCTGTTTTCTACAATTGAATTATTATTAAAAATAATTTATTTACTCTTTCAGGGCAAAAATAGTCAAAATTTCTTTTTAAACGTAAACAATTTTTCATTCAACTGCGTAGAGAAGGAGTAAGTATCCCTTTAAACATTCTTTATTACTTTTTCAATTTCCATCCTTGTTTTTGTCAAATGTAACTATGCTTTTTTAAATAAAACATACCTTATTTTAGACAGAAACCTATGACAGTTTATTAGGCTTCAACATGTTGAGTTATCGATCCTGTAAAAATCTTTGGAAATCTTGTGTAGAACACCATACTTTTTTTCGCCTGCATGTACCAAGAGCACCAACCAGACGTTTGCTATTTAGTTTGGGATCTAAGTTTCGATATAGGTAATTCATTATTTTATATGTTTCTTCAAAAACTTTGGAATTGATAATTGCTAATTTCTCAGATAAAACTAAGTTGCCTTCTTACTTGTAAAAAGAGTGGTAGACACTCTCAATTTAATTTTTACAATTTTGGAGCATCAACTGATATTGGACATGCTTGAAATACTGGATATGTTCTGGAATTTTTTTACGATATGTTCTGGAATTTTTTTACGTACTGGGAATGCCGGAATTATACTGAAGTTTTAATCAAAATATTGGAAAATTATAGCAAATAAAAAATTGGAATGTATCAAGACACAAAAAAAGGTTATGTGCTATTAGAAATGCCTTATCTTAAAGAAAAAAAGTGTTATAAATGCACAAACATTTTGTGGAAGAAGCAAGTAGCAAAATATAATGTGTAAAAAGAGCTTGTTAAAAGGAAAACTTGACCCAAAAAGCAAAACACAGTGGAACTTCAATAACTCGACAGCCCTAGGGAACAAGTAAACTTGTTAAGTGAGTGTCACCTTACCAAGGCTCCATAACTAAAGTTTTTAAAGAGTTTTCTGTATCACTCATTTACTATAGCAAGGGTGATACAAAATTTCCAACCATTCCGAAAATTTTAGACTGACAACTTATTCTAAAACTGAAAAACCATTTTAAAATACTTTCAAAATGACTTTTATCAATGACTAACAGTACCCGCAGGGCGATGCCCCTACTAGGAATTTCAAGGAAGTCTATTGAATAAGCAAAATTCTCCGACTCCCCCCCCCCCTTTTTTAACTAAAACTTCTCAAAAAAACCTACTAAAGTTTCTTTTGGAATTTTATTTGCCAAAATACATAAAAAGATTAACAGCAGCTTTAAAACTCAAAATAATCCTTCAACTGTATAGTTCATGGCTTAACGCGCTAAGCAACCAACTACCGTAACCCTCCCCTTTAGCGAGTGAAACGGGTTTTTTCAGCAATTTAAAATGTTTTGCCAAATGAACAATACTGAATAAAAATGTTATAAAGAACTACTGGAATTGAATTATACAACAAATCAAAATATTGCTTCGATAAGTAACTATCTTCAACTATAATAACAAAAACAAACGTTGAAGAAATAAGGAAAACAAACCCCAATAGAAAAATCCTACAAAATCAAATTATATACCTGAATATCTGGGGGGAAAAAAAGCACATTCAAAAATCAGTTTACTGACCACAACAGTCCCTCATTAGCGCCAGACGTCTGAGCCGTGCGACATGGTTCCTCCTAGCTATTGACACTGTCGGCAAAGGCCCTCTCCTCAGTTAACTTACCCTGCCATCTATTAGGAGTACATAGAACTAAACTTAGCCCACCATCTATTAGGAATTTATGGAACTAAACAATTAAACATTTAATTTGCAATTATTTCGGTCAAAGTTTTTTTTTTTTTTTTTAATAGCCTATAGCCTTCCTCAATAAATGGACTATTCAATACAAAAAGAATTTTTCAATTTTATCCAGTAGTTCCTGAGGTTAGCGTGTTCAAACAAAAGAGCAAACTAACATTTTTAGCTTGAGGGATGTGAATGTAAAAATATTTTATTTCCCTTATCCAGCATTTTAAAATATTTGTCAAATTTATATGTTTTCCCTGTGTGAAAAAAAATTTTTATTTATTTTTTTTTCATCTTGATTAAATTGTCCATTAGGAAAATATTCCCCTTTTAATTTTTTTTTACCCTATTTTATTTATTTATTCACTCATTTTTTGTATTTCAACAACTCTTATTGACATTTTTAATAAAATATTTTTTATCTTTGAATGAAAAATTTTCGTTTGATAAATATTTTTATTGTATAATAATTATCATCAATGATGTGTCATTTTGATTTATCGTTTCTGTATTTTTCATATGGTTAGTGGTAGAACAGAATATCAAACATTAGAAGATGGAAAGCATAAAGCGAGATCAGAAAGAATCTTCACAAGGTATTTATCACTGTATGTTCAATTCTGTTATTAACATTTTATCTTCATTAGTTACAAAAACTAACTAGAATAATGAAAGCTGCATGATTTTTAAAGCTTTATTCATAATTAACAAAAATACCCGGCGTTGCCTGGGTCAGTAATAGTTGTAAGAAACAATCATTACTTTCTTTCATTTTCTATTTTAACTGAAAGAACTCAAAACACGCCGCTTTGACGTGATTAAAAATCGAGCTTCTTCCTTACCCATAAAAGTAAAATAGCAATAAGTATAAAGAACTAACGAATATTCATTTAGAAACGAAAGCACGAATTTAAGCATATAAAAATTTGAAGAATTTCCCAAACATGAACTAAAAAAAACAAAGATCACTAAAAAAAACATGCACTTTATTTAATTAAATAGTACACACTTGTAAAGGAAAAAAAAGCTCTCTACTATGTTTTTTTTAAGGGTGCAAAAAGTGGAATTTCCGAATGTTTAAATAACTTTGAACTCATGTTTGCTCCTGAGAAGCCTTGATTCAAAATTTTCATTATGATTACTTTTAATTGCTGTTGTTAGGCAACGAATTTTGTAACAATGGGTTTTATATTCGCAATTCCAGAGCTCCAATACGCTACCTAGCAGTGGTTAATAGTACTAAAGAAAAGGTAAAGCATTCCATTCCACGTGTTTTCTTTGGGGTAAATTACAGGCTTCAAGCAGTTTATGGTGTAATGTAATTTCAGAAGAATAAAAAAGGAAGCTTCTCACAAACACGATGAAAAAGTACTGTCATACTGTCATTCACTAAGCGTCAAAGCAAGTTATAAGTTATGGGATTTGCTTGTTTTACCTTTTTTCATCCGTAATTAGACAGTGGCTGCTGCGCCCCCTATAGTTTATTGGAGTTGCGAATTTAATCATTTAATGGGGAAATTACATGAAATTTACTGTTTTCCACCATAACTTTTTAGAACTAAGTTTTTAAGGAATAAATTATACCCTAAGTTGCTCCCTGATAATGTAGCAATCTATGGTGAAAAAAATGGTTAAAATCCTCCAGTAGTTTTGAAGTTTACACCGGACATCTGGACAGAAATAGCCCTTTATGTATAAAGATGAGGATATAACTCCTAAGAAAGCAATAAATCTCATGCTTGCTCCAGAGAAGCCTTGATTCAAAATTTTAAATTGTGATTACTTTTAATATTGCTGTTGTTAGGCTACGAATTTTCCTAACAATGGCTTTTATATCTTACTAGCATTCCCGTACCCGGCATTGCTCGGGTAATGGAATTAGCAGGGGTTAACAGTGTTTGGTGCACCTAGTTTCGAAAATCCCCTATCATACAGCAGTCACCATAGGTGCACGAACCAAGCATCTGCTTCGGAGGCCCAGACGCAGCAATGTTCGCTGAATAGTAGTTTCTGAGACACTTTTGGTAGCCCCTTCATTCATTTTGGTGGTCAGTTGCTCAACGGTAGCCCGTCTATCTCCCCGAACGCATCTCCGCAACCGTCGTTCGCCTCTGTCATCTATGGCCCGTGGTGCACCACATTTGCCACGTAGCTGATTTTGGACAGTCCCATTTTGCCATGCACGGTACACTTTTACCACGGCGGCACGCGAACAGTTCACAAACTCGGCTATTTCGGAAATGCCTGCACCCTTGGTCTGAAAGCCAATGATCATGCCCTTTTGGACGTCGGATAAATCGCTTCTGCATTACGCCAACAATTGAAATGTTTTCCGAAGCCCTCACACACCCTTTATATACGCTCAACTGCACTGTGCTGCCACCTGCCTTCTGTGATTGATTATTTAACTTTGACGTGGAAAGTACGTGGTGATCACATTAATGTGACTGGACTGCACAATTACTTATTACCTATAACTTTTTCTAATTTGGGGAGGATCCCGGGGCCCCTGGACTCCTTACATATATACCCTTGTCCTTAACCGATCTTTAACTGTTATTAACGATCCTTTTAAGGTATTGATTATCTTTGCAAACACAGGCCATCCACATTTTATTGATATACCTATGTTTAAGCAAAAACTTCTTTGTATACAACATTTTTAGTTTTTTTTTCTGGTGCCAAAATTATTAAGCTGCTTGATGAACTGACTTTGGAGCAAGCTACATAACATTGGCCGTGTGAAAAAAAGTCTTCTCTTAAATGGATCCCTGCTACTTTTATGTCTGTCCTTGTGACTTATTAATGGTTATTGCAAAGCAAACTTTAACAGGAAACTGCACTCTTCTAAATTCAAAAGGATAGTCCGCCTGTGATGATGTTCTTAAAAACTTCTTTTCTAGTTTTTGAAAAAATGAAAGCAATTGACAGAAACATCATGATTTGACTTGAGAAAAGCCTCGAAGAATCACGTGAGAAACAAAAACAATATCAAATTTATAGTTCGCTATCGACCAAAAGTTGAGATGAAGTATTGAATAATGATTTGAATGGAGGAAAGCCTTTGAAAATAAGGAATTTGAATTTCAATGACAGGTTTTAATTTCGCAGAAATTAATGGGTTTTAATTAATTTCTCCCGAACGAATTGAGATTTCGAAAAATAATTTCTTAGTGGTTACTTTCGTAATCATGCGGACATGCCTGCCAAATTTCAAGTCTGAAGCTTCAGTGGTTTTGGCTGTGCGTTGATATATATATATATATATATATATATATATATATATATATATATATATATATATATATATATATATGTATATATATATATATATGTATATATATATATATATATGTATATATATATATATAAGTGTATATATATATATATATGTATATATATATATATATATATATGTATATATATATATATATATATATATATATATATATATATATATATATATATATATATATATATATATATATATATGTTATCTCAGGACATTGATTTTTATATATTAAGATATCTTTAAACGAGCAATTCTTGTGGGTATGTATATATTTCGTATCTCGAAAACGGCTCTTACGATTTGGATGTAATTTGGAATTAATTGTAGTTCAGCTTGCTAAGTTCATCTACATCTGTGTTTTTTCTGTAAAAACGCAATTTTTTACAAAAAAAAAAGTTTTTTAATACAAAGTCTAATTGAGTTAAGCCTTGAAAAAAATTGTGAATTGACTCATAAGGCAGACGATTTGCAACCATAACAATGAAAATTTGTCTCTTCTCGCTTTGAAATTTTAAACTTGCTTAGGGTTGCCAGGTTTGGCTGATATTAGCCACTTTGGCTAATTTCAATCGCACGGCTAAAAACAAATTCAAAAGCATTATGCAAGTCGATGTAAGGCTTTTTTTTTAAAGCACAACTATTGCTTGATCCGTCTTATTTTATTTATCTTCTTTCTACCACTTCAAATAATTTTATATGTTTTTTTAAATCACGCATCTAAATTCTATTTTGAAAAAAACAAATGTCTTGAGACTATTTATATTTTGTTAAGACTGTTGTTGCTATAATTTGTAGGGGTGGTTTGTGGATTATCAGTTTTTATGGACAGCATGCTGTATGTAGCATTTTCTGGTATAAAGTGACCAACTACACTAAAAGTACTTATTCCAAGTAAAAATCTCGATTGGGATAAAATTGTGAATCGCAACATAGTATGGAAGAAAGTATTGGGTTTAAAACCGATTTCAGCATAGTAAAATTGGCTCCAAGTTCAAAATCTTTTAATTAATGACAGGAAAATTGTATGTGGAAACAAATATGTAACAGATAGTTAAGGGTGCTCTTCACTGAGAGTCTGAAAGATTCGGATCTAATGTTAACCGAGGGGGAAAGTTGGAGCTTGTTTTACAAATTCCTGTGAAGTTTTTGGATCAATTTTTTTTCTGAGTATTTTTCAAGACCATGTCTGTGTCTTTTAGTTTTTACTTTTTTGATGTGTCCATTTTTCGATTTTTTAAAATTCGAGGAAAAAATGAATTTCTTCAAAAACGAGGTACTGTTGGACATTTCGCTCTGTAAAATATCTGCAACTCGTGCTATCGAAATTTTAAAAACGCCCTGACATGCAAAATATTTCCAACTCTCTTTTGAGATCTTGTTTGAAACAATGCGATCATTTTTTAAACAAATATCGGGTTCTAACTATTGAAAAAAATTTCAAAATACGTTCACTTTTTGCATTCGCCCCGCCCCTTATAGTAACCTCCCTTTTTTGAGGGGTGAGCGTTAATGGGGTGTAAGATTTATTACCCTCTCATTAGTTCCCCTCAATGACCTTTGCTGGACGTCCTTTCTTCTTTCCTCTTTTCTTAAGGCTTTCTTGAAGAATCAAGTGCTTTTGAAAGTGAATCCATGTAGATGCGTGATATTAGCTGTTAAATTAGCAACATCTGCTTTTTTTCAAATTTGTGGTTTGAAAGAAATAGATTTGAAAGGGATATTTCTGAGTCAAATTGTTTATTAACAATATAATGAACATTGTTACAATGCTGTCGAATGCGAAAAGTTGACATTTTTCCCTTCCATTAGAAAAATATTTTTATATATAGATTAAATCGTATTCCAGATACTAGGTATTTTGCATCGTTTTTACATGTGTTTTATGTTACTACAAATGGTACACACATAAAGTGCTTTCCACAGCTCAACAAACGTTTTTGAAAATTATTTGTGTCTTTAAGAGCCAGACTCGTCAAATTTCTTTAGAAGGTAGATACACATTGAACATGTAATTCATAATGTACAGTAAAATCAATCGAATTTCAGAATGGGGACTGGAAATTTATTTGGTTGAAACAAGTATTTTGTTGCATTAGTATATGTTGTAATAGGATTTTACTGTATTTCTCTTTAGAAAACTTCCTAAGGAGGAAAACGATGCATAATTTGTCCCCAAATAGAATCGTGAAACGTTTCTTATGGGGTCGCAATATTACTCCTTCTTTTAAGACATGTACATTATACAGTTTTTAAAACATTACGTGAGAAACAAAATAGCATAATTTTTATTTTCCAGCGCAGCAATACGAATGGTGGTTAATGTTATTTTTATTAAAGACTATTTCCTAGCTTACATTTTGTGTCATAATTCCTGTGTTTTACCTCAAGTTTTTATTTATTGCCAGAAACAATGAAAAAAAAGTTAAAATACTTATTTTTAATTAACTGTTTTGGAAATAGCTTAAATATATCAATATTGTGATTAACTGCAGGTTTTGAGTGTTTTAATCAAGAAATCATGTACTTGTGTTATTCCATACTTTTCAGAGCGAATCAAGCTTGTACAAATAGTCTTTACAATTAAAAAACATGTTTTACATTTTTTGAAGTGCGTTGCTTAAATATTATTCAGGACAATATTTATTCTTCCAGAAAAAAATAAGTTTTTTTTTCTTTTTTCTTTCTTTTTTTTTTTTTTTTTTTGAACAATTGCGAATGCTTACTACCCTTACTTGAACAAAGCTGATGTTGCTCTGATTTTTCAGATTGTCATGATGACAAGAATAACTCTAGCTCGTTGTTTTAATATTTACTAAGAAGTCAAATTTTCGTCGCGATGGTTACTAATCGTTTGTGTTCATTAAAGGTTTAACATAAGTAGATTTTACTTTTAAAAGGGGGGGGAGGATGTAAAATTACATTTCAGAAAAAAAAACATCAATGTGGATGAAATTAAAAAGCAAAATTTCATTCAAATACAAAATTTTTAGATTACTAATACCGACATTTAAGATTGACAAGAAAACAAAAATACAGAAGGCTTTCTGATGTCTTCAGAAAGTTTTCACTATAGAAATAGTTTTTTTTTAAATTTATCCTTATAAGAATTTGGAAGCTGTATTTTTTCAGAATAAAAATACTTTTCAAAAACATTTATTCAGTTGCGGGAAACATTCTGTACACCAACATACTCATTAAATACATAAAAAATCATGAAAAATATATTAGTAATTTAATATGATTCGGTTAATGTAAAAAACACACCGTGGTAGAATTACTAAGCATTGTGTGTATTAGTTTTAATGATGTTTTCAGCCTTATGTTGCTGACAAAGCTAACTAAGATGTGAACAATATAGAATGGGAGTTACAAGTTTTCTGTTTTCATTCTCAGAAGCTAGATCAGCATTTTAATACAATGTAGAAAAAATTAATTACAGGCATAAAGGTTTTCAGGTCACATAAGCACCCCCCCCCCTCCCTTAAAAAAACACTATTAAAGATCGTCTTAAATTTCGTTTTTAAGGCTTTAATTTCGAAAATTTTCGGGAAGGGAGTTTGCGAAAAGTCCTTCTTTGACCATAAAAAAAAAAGTCTAAAATTGCATTTTTGGAACTTTGATTTCAAAAACCTGCATGTCCCTGAACGTTACTAAAGATGGCCTACAATCATGTTTATAGCACTTTGAAAATTTTGCCTCCCCCCAATATCACACTAAGACTGCGTTTTTAGACTATTTCGAAAAATTCCGGGGAAAGCTTCCAACCTCCCAGACTACCTGAAATTGGGTTTTTGGCGTTTCAAATTCAAAAATTTGCTGGTGGAAGATCACAGGACCTCTTACTTACTTCCAAATACTACCAGAGATCGTCTAAAACTGCATTTTGAAAATTTTATTTTCGAGAAAATTAAATGGCATAGCCCCCAAACAGAGTGCTTGGAAAAATAGGGAGTATTTCTGAGTAAATAGTATTGTTACAAATTCTGTAAATAGTAATTATTGTAGGAACGTAACCTGTAAAGTTTCCCGTAATGAATATACAACCCCTTTTTCATATGGCAAAAGTATACGACCCTATTTCCTTTTTGTTTGATAACGGTCTACTACTTTACAGAAGCGTGTGGAATATTTGAGAAATTTCTTTTCGGTTTCTATATAAGCCGTTAGCGATGGATAAACAGTTAGTTTCGATTGATATTTCGAACGGAGAGCATTTTGCTCTGTTTATAGCGAGGCATTTCGCTGTGTTGTTTTCGTATTTGGAAGTAAATACGTGTGTAAACGTTGAGTTTACGGTGTTGTGTGATAATTGCTTAATTGCTGATGAATAATTTAGCAGTTGTTGAAGATCTTTCCTGTACATAGTGTAAATAAATTTCCTGTGTTTTTATCAAGAACTGTGTTTTCTTTTCAAGAAAGTGGAAGTCGCACCGAATCCGTTACAATTTGGCGCCCAAGGTGGGGCTTCTTCTGGACTTTCTTGGAGTAAGTGTGACTTTGGACATTTTTTCATAAAGACTGTTTGAATTTATAGACTTTGTTTTTATGGTGATTACTCGCGCAATGGATGACCAATTAAAACAACTTCTGGAAGCAATTAATGCTGTGAAAAGCGACTTGACTGAAAATATGGCGGCTAATCAAGAACAATTAAAAAATGATATGGCGACTAACCAAGAACAATTAAAAAATGAATTGGCGACTAACCAGGAACAGTTAAATAGTGATTTAACTGCTAAAATTACTACTAGTCAAGATGAAATAAAAAGTGACCTAACGCCGATGAAAACCATGATGGAGAATCAACTAACCGCCATGGGAGATAAAGTTGATGCTCTGGAAGAAAAATTTGATACTGTGGAAGAGCGTATCGCCAGTGTGGAAAATAAGTTGGAAGAAGAAGACAAGAAATTTACTTCATTTCAAGAAAGTGGAAGTCGCACCGAATCCGTTACAATTGGGAATCGATAAATACCTGGCTCCCTTGAAGAAAGCAATAGTTTTCGATTTGGACTCATTGAATACCCTAACCTAAGCAATAGCCTAAAAGGAGTACTGGTAGCATCTACGCTTGTGGACCTTTCTAAGGATATAATTCCTGTGACAGTCGCCAACGTGAGTGAAAGGCCAAGGAATATCCGAAAAGGTGAAGTGTTGGCAACTTGTACTCCAGTAAACTGCATCATTAGAAGAATCAATTCCCCCGAAACTGTGTCTTCTGAGTCCTTGACGTCGAAGTTAATTGGTAGTGCGCCATTATCGAAAGATCAAAGAACTGCTGCGGAACAATTGGTGGACGATTTCAAGCATCTGTTTTCATCTACATCGGAGGATGTTGGCCGTACGAATTTAACGCAGCATAGGATTTACACTGGAGAACACCTCCCTATTAAACAGCATCCAAGACGACTACCGTTCGCCAAGAAGGAAGAGGTTGAGACCCTCCTGAAAGAGATGAAGGAGAATGATGTAATCGAACCGTCATCCAGTCCCTGGGCTTCTCCCATCGTCTTAGTCCGAAAGAAAGATGGCTCCACCAGATTTTGTGTCGATTACCGACGGCTGAATGAAATCACCAAGAAAGACAGTTACCCTCTTCCACGGATAGACGACACCTTGGACACTCTTTCCGGACACAAGTGGTTTTCGACCCTGGACTTGAAGAGCGGCTACTGGCAGGTTGAGATACACCCTGATGACCGAGAGAAGACAGCTTTTACAACTGGACAAGGCTTATGGCAGTTTAAAGTGATGCCCTTCGGCCCCTGCAATGCACCAGCTACGTTCGAGCGTCTTATGGAGACAGTTAAGAGGACTTTCCTACGAATCCTGTCTGGTCTACTTAGACGATATCATCATCGTGGGACGCAGTTTCGAAGAACATCTGGCAAATCTTAGGAAGGTGCTGCAAAAGCTTAAGGAAGCCAATCTGAAGTTAAGTCCGTCCAAATGTAATTTGTTCCGCCGGGAAGTGAACTATCTTGGTCACATCATCTCTTCTGAGGGTGTGCAAACCGATCCAGAAAAGGTATCTGCTGTCAAGAGTTGGAGTCGTCCCGAAAACATCCATCAGCTGCGAAGTTTCCTGGGGCTCTGCACGTACTACAGGAAGTTTGTGAAGGGTTTTTCCAACATTGCACGACCTTTGCATAAGCTGACGGAGAGCAAGCAAAAGTTTGAATGGTCCAAAGAATGCGAAGATGCATTTCTACGACTGAAGGAGGCTTTAACATCAACGCCTATCCTCGCCTATCCTCAGCCTGAAAAATCCTTCATCCTGGACACTGATGCGAGCAACAAGGGAATTGGAGCTGTTTTATCCCAAGAAATTGACGGAAATGAACATGTCATCGCTTACTGGAGCAAATGCTTATCAAAGTCCGAGCAAAATTACTGCGTCACCAGAAAGGAGTTACTGGCCATAGTGAAAGCTGTAGAACACTTCCATCATTACCTCTACGGCCGAAAATTTCTGCTTCGGACAGATCATGCCTCGTTAACTTGGCTTTTGAACTTCAAGAATCCAAAAGGCCAGATAGCCAGGTGGATACAGCGGCTGCAGGAATATGACATGGAGATCAAGCACCGAAAAGGGTTGTCTCACGGTAATGCAGACGCTTTATCAAGGAGACCCTGTCCTGAGAACTGCCACTATTGTTCCCGAATCGAGAAACAGTATGGAACGACTAGCCCTACCGCCTATCAGGTGACAATGACTCCAACATCATCAGAACCTGATCCATGGAGTGATGACCAAGTTCGAAAAGATCAACTTGAAGACCCCGACATAAAACCAATTTTAGAGTTCATGGAAAGTAACAGTCGACGCCCTAGCTGGCAGGACGTTTCAATCTTCAGTCCTGCAACAAAAAGATACTGGGCTTTATGGAACTCACTCCATTTACGGAACGGCGTGCTACACCGGAAATGGGAATCTGACGACGGCAAGACATCTAGGTGGCAGTTACTACTTCCTCGATCCAGGATTTCAGATGTTCTGAAAGAAATACATAGTAGTGCGACTGGAGGACATTTTGGTGTCTTGAAAACTCTCAATAAAGTTTGGGAGCGCTTCTTCTGGAGCAAGGCGAAGGATGACGTGGAGAAGTGGTGCCATTCTTGTGACGCCTGTTCTGCTCGTAAAGGACCGAAGAAGAGAAGCAGAGGGAAGCTACATCTGTACAACGTTGGAGCTCCTTTCGAACGCATTGGGATCGACATCCTGGGTCCTCTACCAAGAACTGCTGATGGGAACAAATACATTCTTGTTTCCATCGACTACTTCACCAAATGGCCGGAAGCATATCCCATTCCAGATCAAGAGGCTACCACCGTAGCAGAGACTCTAGTTCAACATTGGATCTCGAGATATGTAACACCTTTGCAGATTCATTCCGATCAAGGGAGGAATTTCATCTCTGCTGCGTTTAAGGACCTATGTCAAATTTTCGGAATTGAGAAAACTAGGACAACACCACTACACTCACAATCGGACGGCATGGTGGAGAGATTTAACCGCACAATCCTGAATAATCTCTCACTTATGGTATCCAGAAATCAACAGGATTGGGACAAGAAGCTACCTTTGTTCCTGCTGGCCTATCGCAGTGCTGTCCACGAGACTACCGGATATGCCCCATCTCAGATGCTCTTCGGACTAGAGCTTCGGCTACCTTGTGATCTCGTCTTCGGTCGTCCTCCGGATGCGCCTTCATCGCCTGAGGAGTACATCCAGGATCTCCAGGCCCGGTTGGAAGACGTTCATAACTTCGCACAAGAGCGAATCAACATCGCGGCGGAGAAGATGAAGACCCGATACGACACAAGGTCTACTGGACATGAATTCAACGAAGGCGACAAGGTTTGGTTATGGAATCCCATCCGACGGAAAGGTCTTTCACCCAAATTGCAGTCGCATTGGGATGGACCCTACAAAGTCGTTAACCGACTGAATGACGTCGTAGTGAGGATCCAAAAATCACCTAATGCAAAACCTAGGGTTGTACATTATGATCGGTTGGCCCCATACTATGGCCATAGTTCATGAGTATTATGTAAACAACCATGGTTGATAACATAAAAGTTGTAGATAATTAATTTTTGCTTTTAATGTTTAGTAATATTTCTTGTTATTATTGTGTTTCCTATGTATCTGTTAGTTATTAATTAATGTGAATATTTGTAAACTTTTGATAGAAGTTCGACACCCTTTCTGGGGATTATACTGCCCGGGACGTGCAGTCCTTAGGAAGGGGGCAATGTTACAAATTCTGTAAATAGTAATTATTGTAGGAACGTAACCTGTAAATAGTTTCCCGTAATGAATATACAACCCCTTTTTCATATGGCAAAAGTATACGACCCCTATTTCCTTTTTGTTTGATAACGGTCTACTACTTTACAGAAGCGTGTGGAATATTTGAGAAATTTCTTTTCGGTTTCTATATAAGCCGTTAGCGATGGATAAACAGTTAGTTTCGATTGATATTTCGAACGGAGAGCATTTTGCTCTGTTTATAGCGAGGCATTTCGTTGTGTTGTTTTCGTATTTGGAAGTAAATACGTGTGTAAACGTTGAGTTTACGGTGTTGTGTGATAATTGCTTAATTGCTGATGAATAATTTAGCAGTTGTTGAAGATCTTTCCTGTACATAGTGTAAATAAATTTCCTGTGTTTTTATCAAGAACTGTGTTTTCTTTTCAAGAAAGTGGAAGTCGCACCGAATCCGTTACAGTATGCTTACGATAAAGATCATGTTAATTAAATACAGAAATGATTCCCTTTCCTAAACAAGAAGCTAAATCCTTTCTCTCGCTGTATTTACATATTACTAGGAGTCAATAGAATAGAAAGTGTGGGACCTCAAAAAAGATTTTTGTTCTATACGAATGAATACTTGATAATCATTTGATTAGAACATTCATTTTATTCTGTGACTGAAGACACAATACGATAATTTTTCGGCACAGAAGTGCATAACACAGAACTTAAAGAAAAAAAAAGTTTCTTTTTTTTTTCCTTTTCCTTTTTTTTTTAAATTGTGAAATACCCTTACTTGTACTTATAACTGCTTTCCTAAATGTAAGCTGTTCATTTTCACTTTTTTTTGTAACTTTATGTATTTTCTGCAAATCTGTTTCTTGCCCTTTTTTATTTTTTATTATTGATTCATTAAATACAAGATGCATGAAAACGAGGCAGAGCGATAAAAACTTTAAAATCTGGCAGAGCGAGGCGTTGAGATTTTTTTCACCTAAGTATTTCGAAACGATACCTCTGGGGGTGCTAGTACCAGGTAGCTATTAGCTCTTGGACTAGTTCTAAATTCTCATTAACTGTTCGATCCGGTGATGGTGCTGCCATCTATCGGTATATAAAATAATGGAGGCAAGGCACTAGTATGCAGTCCTCGACATAAAATACAGTTGAAGTCAGTTGTGACTCTTGAATAGAATAGAAAGTATTTCGAGATTTTTTTTTTTCAGGCAGATATACATCTAGGTAATATTTTCGTACCTCCTGAGAAAAAGGACAACTCTTAATATTTATTATGACAACTAACGAGGATCAGACACTCACAAGACTTATTAGAAAATTTTAATAAAAACTCAATGCGTTGAAGCAGAGGCACTTTACACACTATATGACCAAAAGTATTGGGACACTTTCAAAAATTCACATTTTTAGAGATTTCTCGAGAAATAATAGACTAATTGCTCTAGAATTTGTTTTGCATAAAATGTATACTCCAGTTGTCATTTTCCAATAAAAATTAAGTGTGCTATTCATTTAGGGGACCAACAACAAATTGAGGGAAAAAAAAGTTTTTTGATCATTTTTCATTGTAAATTGCTGGGAATAAGCTATAATTTTCAGAAATGAGTTGAAAATCTATCAAAAACTTATTTTTATATTTTTGTGAAAGTATCTCTTATACCCATGGCAATATAAGCATTTCTTTCAAAAATGCAAAATTTTTTTGAAGGTTTTCCCCTCATATTACGCAGAGTATTTCGTCAAACGTTACTAAACTTTTAGAATATTTGACAGCATTTTACAGAAACATAATAATAAAATTTGAAGTTAAAATATTGAAAATTTGATGAAAGATGAACAATTAAAGCTATTAATTTTTCACTGCGCATGCATGAAAGATAGCAATTTATAACGTTCATAATCCAAAGCTCAGATACATCCTACAATCCATGAAAAAAATTCCACCGCAATTTCTTTAAAATTTAAAAAGTTATCAGTGATCTAATGAGCC
The DNA here is from genome assembly GCF_026930045.1 of Uloborus diversus. Taxonomy (NCBI): domain Eukaryota; kingdom Metazoa; phylum Arthropoda; class Arachnida; order Araneae; family Uloboridae; genus Uloborus; species Uloborus diversus. The sequence goes on from NC_072731.1 coordinate 145,846,243, forward strand.
GAATTTCTATAATTCTAGGATAGGCGACGAATGGTAAGGGATGCAAACTGGTAACACTTTCCTGCCATCCTTACAGAGTGATTCATGATAAGAACGGATTATTTGTTGCTGGTCCCCTAAATGAATAGCAGACTTAATTGTTATTGGATTTGACGGCTGGAGTATACTTTTCATGTGAAAAAAATTACCGAGCAGAGAGCAATTGGTCTTTTATTTCTCGAGAAATCCATAAAATTGTGAATTTTTGAAAGTGTCCCAATACTTTTGGTCATATTGTGGATGTAATACCTCATGTATTTTGCCGAATTTAGTAACTGGGAATTTGAGACTCTAAAAGTGCTAGGTTTAGCTTTATTCCAAAATTTCAGCGTAAGATAGTTTACAAACATTGAGAGTGGGGGAAGGGGTGATTTGTGCCTTTGAGCTTGGAGCAGGGTGAGTACCCCTGCATACAAACAAAGATCACAAAAAAATCTTTAATTTTTTAAATTCAGTAAATCCTTCTCGGTAGCCGTCCGCGACTTTGCCGTTGTTATGCTCAATTTGAAAGAACTTTCACCATAACAACCCCTTGAGAAATGCTATTGTAGCCTTCTCATCTGCATATAGTAATTAGATAAATAAATAAATATTTTTTCAAAAAGAAAAGGATTCAAAGATAAAGATTGGGGGAATTTTCTGGTCACCAGTGGTGAGAAAAGGCAATTATAGTAGCCACATTTTTTGTAGTCGCCACTCCATTTGTAAAACAGGTAACTAACCAACAAAGTAGCATTTAATTTACCACTAAAATATAAATATTATCAGTTCAAATAAAGGTTAATGTAACTAATTAGTATCATTAATGTTGGTTTCAAAATTAATTTTAGTGCGAATACAAATAAATTAATATCACAAGTAGGATTGCAAAATGCGCGGCAATATAAAATGCCGCGACTTTTACATTGAGTTATTTTTCTTTTACCTATGTAGTCAAGACTCAAGAGGGAAAGAACTAGAATTTCCTTGGAAGGGTCTGTAAAAAGCTGCGGTTTCATTTCGCCGACAGCTATACCTCCCTTGACTTGCACAGCAGGGGGAGTGTCCGGTCTGTCCCCCTGCAAAATGTGTCAGGTCACATGATCCACACTTTCATCGGTCGCCGTTCGTTCTATTGGTTGTTGAAGTGTCAATCACTTCACTGATGAACATTGCTTTCATTTAAAGAAAAGGCCCATTTTCAAGCGAGATCGTTTTTCTTCCCCACTGAAGAGCAGCCTTAAAAGCAAAATGTTGATTTAATTGCATTCAGAATCTTTGTTTGGTACTTTAGTGTTATAAGTGTTATAAGATTATTTTCGCAATGTTTGGTCTTAGAAAAAACTTTTTTGGCAATACCGTGCGTTAAATATGTATACGAAACCAGCTCAGAGCTTTTCTATGTGGATGCCTGTGGGGGAGAGGAGGCCTATATTCAGTAGTAGACTTCTTACAGCCGAAATGATGATAATGCTGATGAAGTGATTACATGTATATCTCTCGTTTTTCGGAAGCATATCCAACGACTGGCGAGATTCTTAATATTTTGTTAACGTGATGCGGTTCAAGTATATTTGAAAAAGTATCGAACCTTAGAAAAACAAGAGTTGACAAAAAAAAAAACTTTTCAAGCCGAGCGTGGCTCGGTCGTCCAGGTACTTTAATCATAACATGGTGAAATTACATGAAATATTGTTTTCCACCATAACATTTTAAAACTAAGTTTTTAAGGAATAAATTATAGCCTAAGTTGCTCCCTGATGATGTAGCTATCTATGTGGAAAAAATGATTAAAATCCGTCCTGTAGTTTTGAAGTTAACCCCGGACATCCAGACAGAAGTAGGCCTTTATGTATAAAGATATAAGGGGCATTCAAATGAAACCTGGTCACTCGCCTAAAGTAACAGTTAAGATTTTATTAACTTAAAAATAGTCGTCAAAACTATTGGCACATTTATCCCATTGCGACACTAGGCAGTCAATTCCATCTTTGAAGAAGCTAGTAGGTTGCTATAAGATCCAGGACTGAACCTAGTCACACACTTCGTTGTCCATTGTGATATTCGCGATGTCCGGTGTATCGTCTGCGAATAGCTTGATTTAGAGGTCCAAAAACATGGAAGTCACAAGTGAAAAGTCTGCGCGATACAGTGGTGCATGGTGGATGTTCCAGCTCCAGTGTTTCCCACCCAAACTGCTGCAATGTCGTCTTCACTGGATTAACCATATGTGGACGCTTTGGACAACATGCCTGGCCGTTTCAACTTAATGACTCGTCTAAGTTTCTGTAAAGTGACTTGATAACGCTGGACATTGCTGGTGGTTCTCTGTTTCAAGAACTCGACAAGCAGTGGGCCCCCTCCCCCTGAGTGGGCCCTGTGATCCAAAATGGACCTGTTTCGTAGTGGACGATAACTTGTATGGCCACCTTCTCTTCAGTGTTAAATCACACTGTCACTATTCAACATGAAACGCTGTGCATGCGTCAGTCTCTCTACAATAGACGGTGTCTCCATACATGCAGTTACGTGACATCGTCTAACGTGTAATGTGAAGTTAGATGCACTGACCTAATTTTGAATGAACCTTATTCTAATGTTGTTAATTATATTCTTGGGTGTAAAAAGTAATATTTTATTAAATGAGATGGAATAGTAATTGGCTGTTTTATTATATTTATATATTTTTTTGTTTTCTTTTCATAAAAATTTTGTAATACCTTTTTCATCTGCTGCATCAATTGTGCCGTGGGAAGATAAAGTGAAGTATCTGCAGAAATTGAGTTTTGAGGTATTTGAAGATAAATTCTTTGGGATTCCAATGGCAGAACTATAGAAAGACAGTCAGCTAATATTATTTCTGTTTTGTGAGAAGTTGATCCATGTTGTTATTGAATTTAAGAATCCTTTCAAATAGAATTTTAAGTGGAAGGGTACACAGATAAGTAAATGAATAAATAAATATTTAAAAAAAATTGTGAATGAATTAAGTGTGCTCTTAATCAAAATCAAATGAAATGCAAGTGAAATCAATGATTTTCTTACAGGTCGAATCGAAAACTGAATCATAGTTAAAAAGTCTCATTACTAAAGGATGGATTTTGATAACCTAAATTATCTCTAAAATGTTCTTAAAAACATTTTTTAATGTTTGAAAAACTAGCTACAAATTTTGTTGAATAAAGTATTGAAAGAAAATTTTTCTTTCTGAAGAAATGAAACTTGAAACTTCTTGTGACATTGGCAGATGTAATTGATAAAAATTGGGAGCAGGAGTTGGGAGAGGGGGCAGGGAGATATCGACTCAATTGATGTTTTCTCTTCTTACTGTTAAACTAAATTGTCCCTAAATTTTATAAAATGTATAGAAATGGTTTGAGCGAGATTGCGGGATTACGTACAACTGTTCCTAAAATCCCACTCAATAAAATGTTTGTGGGCTGTTCCTGCATATCACCATTAATGGACATACCTTTAAAAGATTGCAAAATTTCTCATCTTGGCTTGTTCTATTTTTCATATTTCTTTCAAGAAGATAGCCAATATACTAAATGGAAGGGCTTACCATTATTTTCAACTGCCGTTTTATTATCAATGACAGAAGACACTAGGAATTTAATGACAAAGAAACGGGGATAAAAGATTGAGAATAGCTTTATTCATAGAGTTTACCGAGTGCTCATACGTATTTTGAAAATTTTAAGTTTATCAGGGTTCATACACTTATGGCTAAAAAAATTCCCTGACTTTTCCAGGCTTTCAAGTTGTTTTTTAGAAAATTCCAAGTTACTCGCTTCATTCAAAATTAAGTCTGAATAACAATCTTTTCAAAATAATCAAAATTATTTAAAGTAGCAATGTGTAAGAACTGAAACTTTTCCCCTTAGATTGAAAAAAAAAAAATCTTAGATTTTTTTTATTACTTTTTTTTTAAACATTCAAATTTAGGTTTTTTTTTTTTTTTTTTTTTTAACATTTTGTTCAAAATCGTTTTCATTTGTTTACTATTTGTTGAAATCAAAGTACTTTCAACTTATTTTAGTGTTTCTTCGATGCCACATGTCATGCATATCAGCGTTTTGCTGTAATTGTACAGCTATGTTTTAGCATCTACTTACAATTCTTCTTTTTATTTTCTAATCTATACTAATATTATAAAGAGAGAGGGCGGATTTTTGTGTGTTTATATTTCGAGGTAAGCTCCAGAACCCCTGCACCTATTTTAAAATTTCCTTTACTATATGAAAGATGCTTTCTTACTGGATGATATAGGCTATAATTCGGGAAAATCCAATAAGTACTTTTTTTTATTCCAATTTAGGCCCAAATTTCACATAAACTCCTGAATCTGGGAGTGAAAAATTACTTTCACATATTAATATTATATATCGTTGAAAAGAGTTGAATTTTCCGCGTTCTAAACAATTTGTTTCAATGCTCTAACTTAATTACGGCGGGAGTAATTTGCGTTTTTAACTCGAACTATTTTAGGCTTAGCTGAAATTTAAGCACTACTTTCTTCATTAAATCTATCAATAAAAAGTGAAGGAATTGTCCCACAGTTTTCTTTTTGACACCATTGGAAAAAGCGACATATTTTACTTCAGATCTCTATCAACCTATGGTCAAAAAACTCAGCTTCTATCTTCAAAGGAAAAAAGTTACAAGCGTTTTTAAATCAAATTCGAAAAATGTCATTTCGATTCAGGTTGTCAACCATTTTATTTTCGCGTTTCCACGGTTACGCTCTTTGAATCCAGTGTTTCTTTCCTTATTTTGCATTCAATTTCTTAAATTTATTTTGTTTTGTGTTACCATGGTTAAGCTTTTAAAACCCATCTTTCGCATTTTAATTACTTAAAAGTACGTTATTGTTTGGAAGTGTAATTTTGCATGGTGTTTTTTTTCTTTTATTTAACCCTGATTGTTGAATATATGTCACTTGACACAATTTTTCTTCTCAAGGTAGACCGGGTTAAGCGTGGCAACGCAGCTCTTAATATATAAAGATTTGAAAGCTACTGTTAATGCGGTTTTATACTTTTTTGTTTGTTTGATGAAACATTTATTATTGCCAAAGGAAAAACATCCACTTCACCCGCAGAAGGGCTGGGTTCCGGTAGCGTGGTCGCTTGGTGCGTTAGGCGCTGAGCAGTTAAGTCTAGGATTATTGTTTTAAAGCAACCGTGAATGTAATTCATTGTTTGGCGATTTGTTTTGAAAGAAAAGAAACTTTTGATTTGTTTTTATCCGAGTAAAATGTATGACATTTTCTTCTCTTTTTCTGACGTTAATTTTTGAATGTTCCACTGGATGTTTTTTTTTCTCGTTAGACGGATGGATTATGATAGCGTGGTTGCTGGGCAAGTTTGGTGATAAAGAATAGAGTTGCGGAACTATTTTTACGTTTTGAAAGATATTGCTTGATGTCTTTTTTTGTTTATTTGTCGAAACATTTTAAATTGCAGTAAAAATCGCTTCACTTGCTAAATAGAATGTTAAAGCAACTGTAAATCTAATTTAATGATTTGACAAAAAGTTTTAAAGTCCAAAGAAACTTTATTAGTTTTTTTTTTTGAAAAGGTGTACTAATTTTATACTAGGAAAAATGATCATTTCACATCATAGGGGGAGGGGGGCATCAATTTTTTTTATTCAATGGCATCAAACGTGGCGTAAAAACAGGGTGGAGGAGAGTGGATTTTTTTATTCAATGGACTTCCATTAAATTTTTAGCATGGGCATCGCTGTGCAGGTACTGCTAAATAGTATATGCTGACACAAAACAAATTGAGCAAAATACAAAGCTATTTTTCAGTATAAATATGATGAACTTGTTCACTGATTGGCATACCATATAATACACAAAAATCAACATCTGCTGATCATAGACCGATGCCAATAATCATCAGTTCTTTTTTCTTTCGCATATTAAAGGATGCTAACATTAAATTTAAAAAATTTCCTTGCCAGAAAGTAAATAATTATTAAAAATTCATTATTTATTACACATTTACTTTCAGTATTTACATTGAGACAAACATCCAATTCTGTTTTTGTAAATTTACGTCTACTTTCACCTTGCAAACGGCCAAATATGGAGACTATATTCAAATTTTAAGATAATTAGTAGATTTTTGAATTTGTAGCATAAAAGTCGTTATAAATTATTAATACTCCTTAAAAAATACATTTAAGACAAAATAATCAGTTTTTAGCACATTAGCCTCTAAATCAGTTAGAATCAAAAAGTGTTCTGAAGATAAAATTTTGCATTTTTCCTGGAAATAATTACCAATTATCTAAAAAAAAAGGACACAGTTGGCATTGTTTTCAATTGTTTACATTGCTATAAACATCCAATTCCGTTTTCGTAAACTTTAGGCACTTAAAAAGTCCTGTGTACTTCCATCTTGAGAATGACCAAATATGGCGGCTACACCAAATTTTAAGAAATATTTTTTGAATTTGTAGCATGAAAACAAGTTAAAAATAATAAATCTTCATGAAAATACAATTCATTTGAAAATTTTTTGAACATTTGCATCCAAGGCAATGAGGGTAAGATTAAGTTTTAAGAACAAAAGTTTACATTCTCAAGAAATTTACACATAAGTAAATAAATAAAAAATTATTTGCAGCGCATTTAGCTATATTTTCATTAGTTTGCAGTTAAAGAAAACATCCAATTCTGCTTTGTTTTTGGAAATTTACGCGTCATGTCTACTTCCATCTTATGAATGACCAAAAATGGCGACCATGTTCCACGCGTAGCTATAAAGACTTTCCGATCAAAAAAACGACTTTACCCGATCTCCTATCCTCAGGCTTGTACTTCTGAATCAGTAAATTGTCTTCTCCTCTGTTGAGTTTGGGCATAATTCCTGTTCAGGCAAGGATTTTTTTTCTTGGGAACTATTGAGGATCAAAAATGGCGACTGCGTAAGTTTTTTTTTTTTTTTTGTTTCGCCACTTTTTTATTGCAAGCGTCATTTTGCCTCAAAATTTCAATTTTTTCCAGAAAACATTGTTAAAAACGAAGATTAGATCTCATGGTACAAAATTCTCTTTGAAAAAAATTTTTGGGAGCAAAATTGGAAAATTCCTGACTTTACTCTGACATTTTTAACTATGTCATTTTCCCTGACAATTCCATGTTTTTCCAGAGCATACGGACCCTGTTTATCTTCTGCTCCTACTAGTGCACCAAGCATTACGTATTTTTGATCCATTTCCCACCTTTGCGCCAATATACTTTCATCAGCAAAATTGCTATTTTCACTTTTTTCTTTTAGAGGCATTGATACATTTTTTGTAGCAATCAAAAGTACTTTATTAGCACACCATTTAGTAAATGATTGATTTAAAAAAAATCTTGCCTACATAGCAGAATTTAAGAAATTTTATTATTTTTTCTGAAAAACTATAAGTTAATATTTCTAAAATAGGATGCTCATTTACTCTAGCAAACAAATTGAATTAATCAATCTTCTTATTTAGATTATTGAGTAATAAAATTGAAAGAAGATGATCTGACAAGATGTAATTATCTTTCACTAATTACTTCATTCATCTCTATTGAAATGTTGGTTTATTTGCATCTGATATTATTTTTTGAATTCTTTATTGTAGTGGGAAATGGGAAGTTGTCTTTCTCATATTTGTATATATTTTTCGTATTTTAAAGCTGAAACTTCTTCAATGAAAATTTTAAATTTTGCAGATCTCCAAGTAAAAGATTTGCAAGGCAAACAGTACCCCAAGTTACCCGGGAAGTACTAGATGGCTGGGAAAAAAAGATATCAAAACCTGTTGCCAGGATCAATGGCACATCTTCTTCACATATCCGCCCATATGACAGTTTCAATCATAAAATCCAGGTGTCTGAGCCAGACCACAAGCCAAGAAAAGCCTGGGCTGAGACACCAAGGTATTTCTTTTCCTTAAGTTTTATAATGGCTAAACTTAAACTCAAATTAAAATTCAACTTTTTTTCATTTCATTTTTAAGTAAGGGGATTTTTTAAAAGGATTTGATGCATTCATACCTGTTACTTTGTTGTGTTTTTGCTTATTTTTTGGAATGTATTTTGTTATTTACAAATAATAGTTTAAATTTTTACAAGGCTTTTTTTACGTTAAAATACTTGATTTGAAAATTCTTATGTTGCAAGTATATATAATGAATGTTGAAGTTTGTGTTTAAGTGCATAATTATAATTTATGCTTCATTAATTAAACTTTTAAAATTTTGAAATAGCTCAATGTTTTCTTTTCTTTTTTTTCAGTCCAGATATTTCTACTGCCTTTACACCATCTATTCCGCCCAAACTCATCAATTATGTGGATGACGATAATGCCACAGATGATTTGTATGAAATGACATCCTATGTGTCGGAAACAGCTGTGGTAAGTTTTTCTTTTTTTCATTTAAAAAGTTTTTTTGTTTTCTCAGGGTACTGCAATTGTTGCATTTTACTTCTTAAAAATCATTATATACACATAGAACCAGTGGCAGATCTAGAACTCGAGCAAGGGGGGGGGGGGTAACCTCGGTGTAAGTGGGGAATTACCGTTTTAGAGGGTCTTTTTCATTGTTTTTGCAGATACTCTCAATCTGGGTGAGGGAGGGGGGGGCATCGCTTTTAGAGGGACATAAACCCTTGTTTAAACAATATGAACTTTTCTGTACAAGTGGTCCCTCTCCCGAAAAATTTAGGATTTTAAATACAGTTTTTTATTTGAAATAAACTTATGTAGTATACTAGAAGTACGTAAAAAATTTCGCGAACATTTTAAATGTCTGAAAACATTATATGCACCTCAGCTGGATATAAAGCTACAAATTACCACGCCTTGGCCAGAGCTAAGATGGAATTGCATCCAAACACCGAAAATGTCAGTTACAGCATCCAGAGATTGCAACTTCGTTCAAGCTTTATGATGTCAAAAACACAATTTTCGGAACCTTTTGGCAGTAAAGTTAGGTGAGATGGGGTCTTTTCCCTTACTATAGTCAATTTCAAGCTTGCTTTAGCAATATGGGGAATCGAATGCTCTTTCCTGAAATTTGCATAAATAAAAGGTTAAACACTCAATTTTATGCTATCTGTGGTGGTCCAGGGCAGGCCCGGATCTACATACTCGCAGACCCCACGGTGCAGGGGGGGTAAGGAGAACAACGGCCTAAGAAATTGAATGAAGAAAATTGAAAAAAAAAAAAAAAAACCTAGCATTAAAACTTATTAACATTGCAAACATACACTGCTGGCCTGGGGAGGGGCCCTAGAGATTTTTTTGCAAGGGGGTCCAAAATTTGTAGATCCGGGATTGGTTCAACGGCTCTCTCTGAAATTTTTTTCCTTGTAGAACTTGGGAAATCAAGCTTATAGAGTATCTTTGGAGATGCTTGGAGAGGAATTCTTTGGTGATTTACTTTTAAAAATTTTCAAAATAGGAGTTTTACGCAACTTCTGTTGAATTTACGTTACTAGGCGGCTCTCTTCTGGAAGTCTTTTGACATTGAACACTCCAATTTAGGCTATAACTGGTGATGTTTAGGAAATGAAGAGGGTTCAGAGTCTCTCTCTGGAAAAGTTTCGTCAGTGAAATCTGAAAGACACAATTTTAGTCAATGATTGGTGAAGTTGAGAAAATGGGAATTTTTTAGGCTCTTTATGAAAATATTTTAATAGCTAAGTCTTCAAAAGGTTGTCCTTGGTGGTGTTTCGTTTGGGAAATGGAAAAAGTTCACGGGCTGTAAGACAAAATTTAAAGCTATCTGTGCTGATACCAGGGAGGCGGTGCTCGAGGGGACCCTCCGGAAGTTCATAAAAGTTGAAGTCTTAGAAGAGCAATTTTTGGCTTCGTTTAAAGACATTAAGCGTGTAGAGAAGAATTTAGGAATCTTCTTCGGCTAAATTTAGAAATTGAAGTTTCAAACACACAATTTATTCTATTTTTTATAATAATATTAGGAAAAGAGTGAATGTTTGAAAACCTTCTCCAGAACTTTTTTGAAATCGAAGACTTTAAAACGCATTTCAGGCTCTCTTGGACAATGCTAGAAGACGCATTGGGGTTCTCAGGGGTTGTCTTCTGATTGATATTGAAGTTCTGAAAACAATTTTCATTTACATTGATGGAATGGGTTGTCTCCAAAGGAGATGTTTCAAGCTAGAAGGCTAAAAAATGAATCGTTTTTAGCAACAGTGTTTGAGGACTGTACCTACAAAATTTTTACATTAAAGCTAAAAAAGCAATATTAAGCCTTTTTATGGTATTGTTAGGGGAAGGAGATTCGGGAGCATACTTAAAACATGTTTTGAAGCTCACTTAGGCGACGATAAATGTTCCTAGGAGCAGTTTCGCACCTGAAGTAATTTTAAATTGAAACGCCAAAAGAAATTTCATTCTATGTTTGCACAAAAAAGGGTTGAATATTATGTAAATTGCATGAAAAAAGCAAGAAAAATTTCTCCTGAAATATTCAAAAATAATGTGCTAAAAATGCAATTTTAAGTAATCTTTGATGACATCAGGGGAAAGTGGGGGCTCACCCAACAACATTTTCTGAAATTAGAGGCCTAAATGCAGTTTTTGGCTCTCTTTGTAAAATATTGCAGTATTTAAAATCTCCTGAAATTCGGTTTTCAGAGCAAGTTCTGATCTCATTGGGATGATGGGGAGGAACTATAGTCCCTTTAGTCTGAGATCGAAGTAAAATACATAACTGTGTGAATTTGAAACTGATAACTTCAGATTAAAAAACCTTGATAGCATCAGGACAAAGCTATTTCTTCCAAGTCTTCCCATGCTATTACAAATCACATTGTAATCTGTTGTACGTTGTGACCAAACGGGAAAAGGAGCTACAGTTCCTTTAGCTCCCCTCCCCTCCCTCCCCAACTCACCATTAATACGCCACAGTGGATATATTTATTTAAATGTAATGCATATTTAAATTTGGAAAAGTATTAAAGTATTTGAAATCTTTGAAATTTCGGTTTTGTTTAGAGTTATTTCTGACCTCATGGAGGGAGGGGGGGGGGGCTATAGCCCCTTTAACCTGGGAACGAAGTTAAATATATATGGCTGGTTTAGTTTGAAAGTTATAACTTTCAGATTAAGAAAAAAGATTGCAGAATGAAACTATTTCCTCCAAGCCTTTCCATTCCATCGCAGATCACATTTTAATCTTTTTTAAGTTTTGACCAAATGGGAGAATGGGAGGGGATACAGTCTCCTGCCCCCCCCCCTTTTTATAAATTATGCCACTATATATAGTAGTTATATTTAAATGTAATGCATATTTAAATTCGTAAATGTATTGCAAAGTCTTTGAAATTTCGATTTTATCTAGTGTAAGTTCAGACCTCAAGGGGGGGGGGGGCTATAGCCTCCCCTTAGATCCGCTACTGCACAGAACCAATGTATGTAATTTTAGTTTATATTAACAAGAGAGGAAAATAAAAACATCCAACAATGCTGTGACTCAGTTTGTGCAACAAAGGTCTGTAGCTAGGACAGAACTCTAGATTAGACGCCGTATTATTTAGTCGGGACAAGAAAAAGTTCTTGAATCTATTAACTTTCTCACTGTTATGAGTAATGTGGAAATGTTATTTTTAAAAGTCATAATGCTGTTCATTCAATTAATTCTGGGTTGCCCTTTCCCCCAAGAGCAATGGCACCTCCTTAAATACCAAAAAAACCCTCAAGAACAAGAGTTCCCCCCAAAAGAAAAAATACCCCTCTAAACACCCCTTAAAAATTTCAATGCTTCAGTCTGTGCCATGATGCCCCATTCTTCCCTTAGTGGACACTCCTGGTTAATTAAAGGCAAAGTTTCAACACTTACATTAATAGTAAATTATGGATAAATTTTAATGGTTTGCAGTGTTAATTAATTTATTATTAAAATAGCGGTACCTGCACGGCTTTGCCTGCAGTAGAAAAATGAAAAAGGTCATTTGGTTCGCCTGCATATTTACAAATAATAGATGATGAATTTCTCGCCAATTTGCTATGTTAATTTGCTTGCCCACGTTATGATAATTTGGTAATTTACTCGCCCATGTTATGATAATTTGCTCAGTAAAATATTCTTAAAATTGGAGTAGAAAAGGAACAAAATCGAATTTTCGAAAAATTGCTTTGAGGTGCTCACCCCTATGCTACGAACTAACTGTGCCAAATTTCTTGAAAATTAGTTGAACAGTATAGGCGCTATGTATGTTAACAGACATCCAGACTTTCAGCATTATTATTAGTAAAGATTTTTAGGATGTGAATTGTTACGAAAAAGAGGACAACTTTCTCCTTACAAGTTCTAATTTACACCATTAGTTATTGTGAGCAAAACATTCTCTTACTCCCAAACAAACTCAATAAAAAATTCCCTTTCTTACAACATATATAAGCAAGAAGCATATTTTTTACATTAACAATAGAAAGAGAAGAAATACGAAATTATTTGAATACAACAAAAATGTTACCAGTATGGACACTGCCCGTACCCCTTTGGCTACAACTCTGGATATATATTACTTTTTTTTTGCTGTTAGAATGAAAAATTTTAATGCTAGCAGCCCTAGCAAGCATCATAAATATGATTTATGCTTAAAACCATTACATCACTGAATTTGAAGGATGAGGAACTTAAGTTATTCTATATCTTTTTCCCATCACTTATCTGGTCTTCTTTTTCACCTTTGACCAAATAGACTGTGAAAAGGTAAGTGTATTTTTTTGATGCTTAAAGTTTTCTTGCAGTAATTTGTTCACACTTTGGTGTAGTTTTATATTATATTGCATAGTCTATGTTTCTTCCTAAAGGCTAGAAATGTTTCCATTTTATTCAAAATTTTGAAATTGTGCAGAAAAGGAAATTCAAAGTATCTTCGGAACCAAATTCAATTAGGGATGTGATCACAACAGCAAAGTTCACAGAAGCATAATTGTTGTGACATTTAATAAGGAAAAGCTCATGTTTTCCCATTTACTGCGACAAAACTGCAAAGTATCAAATAAAATCAAAACTACCAAATTTTCCCAAATTTCTCCGGTTGTGTTTTATGGATGATCTATATAAGATTGTGTCCTTATAGTTTTTCACCCTTCTCAGCCCATTTTTTGTGATAAAGCTAGGTCAAAAGAGAGAGAAGAGAGTCATCTTTTTTAATGACCTTTAAGAATCTAGAGTTGTTAACTCTGCTGATTGTGGCGGGCGACTCCAGTTTTTTCTTAGGTGGGAGGCTGATTTTCCCACTTTCTAGATTTAGTTTATCTCCTGATTTTAACATTTTATTTAATCATGCAGTGTCTTTCATTTTCACATAATTTATGATATCTCATCTTAAAAAAAGTCGTCTATTCAACATATTATTATTTATTTATTTATTTATTTTGTTTGTGTTTTTGTTCCAAAGTTTATTCTATTTACTCACAATTACCAGGCTATTATAAATCTATTTAGCAGTACACTACCACCCCTAAGCCAGGGCCAAGGCAGAACTACATGCAATGTACTAGACAGCCGGGTTATCACATCCAGAGACTGCAGTTTCGTTCTTGTTAGAACTCATCAGTCTGGATTATTGAATAACCAAGCTGGAAGCAGATGTCATCTACGAAGCTGAGAATGTCAACAAACTGGAAGATAAAGTAAATTTATCTCACCAGCGAGTGTCCGCAACAGGGTGCAGTTCGAGTCGTGATTTGAAGACAAAACTTGGGTAGTTAGCAGTAAGTTACCTCCCCTAAGCTAGGGCTTAGGCAGGCAGAACAAAATGCAGTATATCAGACAGCTTGGTTATTACATCCAAGGATTGCAATTTCGTTCTTTGTTGCATGTAGTTCTGCTTTAGCCCTGGCTTTGGGGTGGTAACTTACTGCTAAATACCCAAGCTTTGTCTTCAAATCGCAAGTCAAACCGCTCCATGCTGCGGACACTCGCTGGTGAGATAGATTTACTTTATCTACTAGTTTGTTGACACTCTCAGTTTCAATGAGATAACATCTGCCTCTAGCTCGATTATTCACTAATCCAGACTGAAGAGTTCTAATAAGAATGAAATTGCAATCTCTAGATGTGATAACCAGACTGTCTGCTATATTGCATATGAAACTATTATTTGACTAATTTTTATGCTTGAAAATAATCTTGGCAAAGTCTTTGTAACTACAGCAAAAATAATTTGTTAGTGCTAGCTGTTTGTTGGATTAATTGCCCAAATAACTGGCATAATTAATGTTGGTGTTTGAGGTCTGAAATTGCAAATACAAAAACTAAATGAAATGTTTAAGATAAAAAGTATACAATATAGTAGAGTCCTCTTTGGTAACAGGCCTCACGTGGTGTACTCTGGATATTGCCAAATCTGTCACAGCCTTTGTCTTTTTTCTTGCTGTCTCTTTTTATGAAGGCTTTTAAACACAACTGGATGACTTGCTTCACTAAAGAGACTCGCTGGACACATTTGTATCTCATGCTTGTAAGCCATGAGATACAAATGTGTAACTTAATTTTAAATTAAATGGTAATTTTCAAAACTAAATAGCCGGAAAATTCTAAAAAGTTTCGAGGTTGTTTGGAGCCAAAAAAGTGTCAGGGGCACTTTTAAGTAAGATCCATTAAGAACGTATGTAAAGTTGCTCCAACGTCAACGCATAAACTTGTCCCGTCACCAAGTTTGGATTTATTTTTAATGTGCAAAAAAAATTTAATAACATTTCAGTTCATACAAATACAAGTCTCAAAAAAAGGAAAAATTCTGCTAATTTATATATATATATATTTATTTTTTTCTTAACTAAGTATTATTTATTCACAATAAGCTTCAAAACGTTCAACACAATATTTACTCAACTTGGTAGAAAACAGATTATTCTTTCTGCCTGGTAGACCGAAGCTCGACTGACTCTCAAAAACTTGTAAGAATATTTGCTAGGGAGCAGCACCTCTGTTATGCTCTCCAGTTATAATCCGCTTTAAAAAAAGGGCACTGCGTAAAAGTGTCCTTATCTACCCTACCGAAAGAAGACGGCTTGCCTATTATTGTGTAAAGATTTATTTATTTACTTTTGTAAAAAAATATCCTCATGAAAATCAGAGCTAAGTGGAGAAAAATTCATGGGCAATCAATATATTTTAAATTAAAAAAAAGTTTAAATTGAGCGATCTTTAAAAGATTGTAATGCACAGTCATTCGAGTGAATAGGTATGTAAAATACAAAATGTGTGTTCGAATGTAAACTAGTATGTTGTGGCCATCACGAAACTTTCTTCTATATTTTTCCTTTTTCTGATCCCTCCCCATGCTTGACGAGGAAGCAATATTCCTAACAAAAACAAAATTACACACGCAAAAACTTGACGACCATCCCAATGTCTGAATTATTGTAAAAACAAAACAAAGAGCGAAAATTGAAAGTTACTTTAAAAGCCTTACTTCAATTAATTACAAATATTTTATTTATTAACAAACATAAGATGGCAACAGTTGGAAATTTTAAATCATTGAGATAATATTTCCGATCATTTCCATACAATTAAAATAACGAGAAATACGCAGACGACAATCTATTACGATTTATCTTTCTTATTATTGCATTAATAAAACTATTTTTATTCGCAAAAAAAAAATCAACACCTCTTGGAGCGATTGGAGTCAAAATTGAACCAAAGCCTGTTTACGTATGGATTCACATATATTCCAAATTTCAACCAGAACGTAGCATTACTTCTTGAGATAGGGCACTCACAATGGAAAAAAAGAACGGGCGATTGCGCTACCCCCTTTTTAGCTGTTGACACCAAAATAAAATCAGCTCTTATACCCACTAAGGGCTACTTGTCAAAAAATTTTTGTTTGATTCCGTTTGTTATTTCTTGAGATACAGCAGTCACAATTGACGACAAAAAAACGTTCCATAACTCAACCCCCGTTTGAGCTATTGACACCAAAATTGAATCAGCACCTGCTCCTGTTAGGGGCAACATATGGACCAAATTTTGTTTGATTCCGCCAGTTACTTCCTGAGGAATAGCAAGCACGCGTGACTCAAAAAACGTCCCATTGCTCCACCCCCCTTGGAGGAATTCGCGCCAAAAACCAATGGGCACAAGTTCACATAGGGGCACATATGTGTGCCAAATTTCGTTCAATTTCATGAGGTAGTTATTGCTGTAGAGCGGCCACAAAAAACTGGTCACACACAGACGTGACACACATACACACACACACACAGACAGACAGACATTTTCCAAAAATAGTCGAAATGGACTCAGCACACCTCAAAACGTTCGAATCCGTCAAAATTCGAAATTCGAAAATTTGCACAAATCCAATACTTTCTTCTATATATTAGATATAGAAGAAAGTAAAAACGAAAGTAAAACCGACACTCTTTATCAAGAAATTCAGGAATCAGGATTACAAAAAAAAAAAAAAAACTGACTACGACCTAGGGCATCACTAAAAAGCAGTGTTCGCTGATTTAAATCAACTTGATTTAAATAGTGATTAAAATCACGATTTAATTCAAGTGCTTTTTTAAAAAAATCATTGATTTTAATCAAGTGATTTTTTTTAACAAAATCATTGATTAAAATCATTTGATTTTATTTTTATAAATCAATTTTGCATATTTAGAATGTCTGGCTCTAAATTTAACAATACTTACTGCATTATACAATCTTAACTCAAACTGGCAAAACTGCACAGTTTCCTCTTTCCGTGTGTGTAACAGGTTTTCAAACTCTTTCAATATTGCTTTTACTCCAAAATTAGTTGTTCAGAACAAAATAAAAATTTGCAGTTTTTCTCATACACCATGACAAATATGTTATAGTCAAGAAAAGTAATTGTTCAACGTATTATTTTACATTAAAAATGTTAAATGATGATGGAAACCTTATCTTTTAGCAAAGCATAACACAAAATTAAATTTTACCTAAACATTACAACATATGTATTGATAAATCTTTAAAAATTAATTTGTAATATTTAAAGTACTTTTCCTATTTTTAAAAGCAAGCTGAATGAATTCATTAGATCAGGTTCAGATTGCTTTATTATCACTTTTTTTTTTTTTTTTTGGCCTTCTTCATCCCAATTGAATCAATTTCAGAACTTTTGTTGACTCTAAGCTGATAAACACAGAAAACTGCCAAATTTTAAGAATCTTTTTTTCTGAAAAGTATGAAAATTATAATTCTAGGAAATTATAATCCAGCAATTTAACTCACCTTTGCTACCTGTTTCCTGCCAAAGACAGTGCGACTCAGCTTAAATAATAGCGAGCTGTTCTTATCTGTTGTGATGTACTTATGCAGAAAAATTTTGGTCCTTTATATTATGAGGTAGGTCTGGCACTCATAAACTCTTGGACTATCAGGAGAGTATTGATGATGCTCTTACACTGGAATTCAATAACGGTAGGGAACAGAACATAGGGTGGAATAGTATGGATTACAGCCTCTCAATCAATGAAGAGCATGAATTTCTCGCCATGCATCTGTATAATCTTTTGAACAGTCAGAATAAATTGCTAGTTTTTCTGCATCAAAATTGTCCAAGTTGAAGTTAAAAGGTTGTTTAATATGAAAAAACTTGTAGAAGATACTCCTCCACTGGAGAGGAGGATATAGCCCGAGATGAAGCCCACTCTTCCAGAGGTTCACTCAGCCGACACATCGGTGTTAACGTGTGCCCACCTATCATATGGGTATCTTTTGTAAACTGTGCAAGAGCAGCTATTTTAAGTTCTGTTTGAGAAAATATTCCCTTCTGAACAAGAAGAACAAGATCATAAACAGGAACTGAATATTTCTAAGTACCAGGGAAAACAGTAGGTCTGAAAGAAGCTCCTGCTTTTCAAAATGGTCATGAGATCGGTGAACTGAACCGTCATTTAATCTTCAGGCATTCTAATAAAAAAAAAAGTATATTGTGATTCAAGTCTCAGAGCTAAGATAATATTTGGTCCAAAAACCTTCGTTTTTGGACCAAAACCTTCCAAAAACCTTCGTTTTTTGACCAAAACCAAACTCTTTAAAACAGCGTAATAGTCTTTCCTTGAGAGCCAGAGACGTATGAAGTCATCTATAATTTAAACAAGTGATGCTGATCTGTAATTGCATATCAAGGATAAGTGTTGAGAAAGATCTCCCAGTCATGACCCTAAGGACATTATTATGAACAACAGCAGTTCTGGACAAAGTACTGTCACAGCCAGAAGTTAAAACCATAGTATTGACAAAGATTGGTGGAATAATTGAGTTGAAAGCTATTGTTGCTATGCTGTTACTCCAGCGAGTCTCTTTAGTGAAGCAAGTCATCCAGTTGTGTTTAAAAGCCTTCATAAAAAGAGACAGCAAAGAAAAAAGACAAAGGCTGTGACAGATTTGGCAATATCCAGAGTACACCATGTGGAGGCCTGTTACCAAAGAGAACTCTACTATATTGTATACTTTTTTATCTTAAACATTTCATTTAGTTTTTGTAGTTGCAATTTCAGATCTCAAACACCAACAATAACCATGCCAATCATTTGGGCAATTAATCCAACAAACAGTTGACACTAACAAATTATTTTTGCTATCTTCATGCCCCTTCAGTTTTAACTATATACACTATTCAGTCAGTCATAAACTTTCTTTGTTTTATCGATGGTTAGACATTATATTCAAAACACAAACAGAACCACGTTAAGTGTCAAAATAAATATGCGTAAACGTGCCCCACGTCCGGGGCAAGTTTACACAACCATCTTGGACTGAAAAATTATTTTTTTTAACAGTTAAAAATACAAACTGAGCAACAACTAAATATAACACTTTTACTCCATTAACTGCTTCATAAACTGCAATGTCTAAATTTTCCTAAGTTAAAACATAAAAAATAGAAAATTCATTGAAAAAAAAATCCGTGTAAACGTGCCCCGGTCTACCCTACCATTTACTCCTCTGTTTGTGAACCAATTTTCTTCATTCTTTTTTTTGTTCAGTAGCTTACTGAGTTTTAATGTCATCAATAAAAACTTTTGGAATCAGAATTTTATTAATGGAGACATTAAATAAAAACGCATTTTTGTTCTAAATGGCTCTTTTTACTCGAAGGGATGGTCCAATTTTTTCGAATTTGACATGGTTAGAAAGGTCGTTGAATAATACTCCAAACGGAAATATTTTCAGGGTCTAATAACCTCAATTCACTAAAAAAGAAGTTATGAGCATTTTTTAGCTAGCAAAACTCAAAACTTTTAATTTTTACTCTTTTTTATTCGCAACTCCAACGAACTATAGGGGGCACTGCAGTCACTGTCAAATGGCCGACTTAAAAACTAAAACAAACGCTTGTGGTCACGAAGAAAATGCTAAAATGCTAAAAATGTTGTGGTGATTTTTGTTCCTATGTATGATTTTTTCGCTTTAATCATTTGAAAAGATTTTTCAAAGTCTTTCGGTTATTCTGACCCATATTCGGAACTCCAGCGCTCGAATACGCTACCTTGCGGTGATTTACAAAACTGCCGATGGAACTAAAACATTGCCACGTTTTAGTTCCATGTGTGTCTGTTGACGTAAACACAGGCAGTTTGTTCTGAGTATTTATTAACGCAATCGATGTGTCTTAGTTTGCTTTCAGCTACAGAAATTAATTCGTCCCCTAAGAGTATTCTCGAGCTTCTCAAAATAATGTTAGTTTTCCTTATTTCTTTAAAAAAAGTATTAAATGGTGGAAGCGTAAACAAGAAAACTCTGGATTAACAAAATTGGATAACGTTATACCAGGTAAAATTTTTTATTGTTTTGTATGAATTTGTAAGAATATGAGTTTTTTTTAATCTTAAATTAATTTAACTAATCATATTTTACAGCAGCATTTAGTTGGAATGGACAGTATGCAAAATATTTTCTTGAATTTATTATCGTAGAACAAAATGAAAAATGTTTAACCGAGAAAGAATTTACTTTATTCCTTTTATTCTCAGCTGAAAGGTTTCGCCAAATTTGTTTAGGGTTATAATTTTGGTATTGTGCGAGCAAAGTAGCCTTGGCGAGATTTCGCGTTTTTAGTTAAACCATTTTTAATTTTTATCATGAGTGGAATAAAATGGTAGTAAGATTACAGAATTCGATAAGTGAAAAGAAATAATGGTCAATCAACTGAAAAGAAAACTACCACCATATATCCGTGAGAATTTTGTTGATGATTTGCATAACATGACACAATTAAATCGTAACTCAGAAATTAGAAAAATCGAAACAGAAAATTTTTAAATGAACCGATTCGGGAATTCGAGAGAAATAACTCAGCTACAAATGGAAAAAAATAAGCGCTAGCCAAGCAAGGCAAAGAAGTATCATCTTCTTTCGATAATAATTTGTAATGTCATATTGAATTTTCTAGCATTAATTGTTGTTCTTGTCAGGCCACAATTATTATTTAGTTTTATCAAGAATTGATAAATATCGAATTCAACATCATGGAAATAGCTGCTTAGAACTACGAACTACGTAGTTTGCATTAATCTTTGACGTTTAGTAATGCTTCTTGAATTCTCATTTCTTTCTACGTGGGCCAGAATATCCACAAGATTTTGAAAATTAATTTAAAAAGAATAAAGCGAAAAAATCATACGTACGAACAAAAATCACAACACTTTTAGCATTTTCTTCGTTACCATGTGCGTTTGTTTTAGTTTTCAATTCCGCCATTAGACAGTGACTTCAGTGCCCCCTACAGTTCGTTGGAGTTGCGAATATCGCAACTCCAACTAGTTCTAAGCAGCTATTTCCATGATGTTGAATTCGATATTTATCAATTCTTGATAAAACTAAATAATAATTGTGGCCTGACAAGAATAACAATTAATGCTAGAAAATTCAATGTGACATTACAAATTGTTATCGAAAGAAGATGATACTTTTTTGCCTTGCTTGGCTAGTGCTTATTTTTTTTCTCATTTGTAGCTGAGTTATTTCTCTCGAATTCCCGAATCGGTTCATTTAAAAAATTTCTGTTTCGATTTTTCTAATTTCTGAGTTACGATTTAATTGTGTCATGTTATACAAATCATCAACAAAATTCTCACGGATATATGGTGGTAGTTTTCTTTTCAGTTGATTGACCATTATTTCCTTTCACTTATCGAATTCTGTAATCTTACTACCATTTTATTCCACTCATGATAAAAATTAAAAATGGTTTAACTAAAAACGCGAAATCTCGCCAAGGCTACTTTGCTCGCACTGTACAAAAACTATAACCCTAAACAAATTTGGCGAAACCTTTCAGCTGAGAATAAAAGGAATAAAGTAAATTCTTTCTCGGTTATTCATTTTGTTCTACGATAATATATTCAAGAAAATATTTTGCATACTGTCCATTCCAACTAAATGCTGCTGTAAAATATGGTAAGTTTAATTAATTTAAGATTAAAAAAACCCCATATTCTTACAAATTCGTACAAAACAATAAAATTTTTTACCTTGTATAACGTTATCCAAGTTTGTTAATCCAGAATTTTCGCTTTCACCAATTATTAAGGAAATAATGAAAACTAACATTATTTTGAGAAGCTCGAGAATACTACTAAGGAACGAATTAATTTCTGTAGCTGAAAGCAAACTAAGACACATCGATCGCGTTAATAAATACTCAGAACAAACTGCCTGTGTTTACGTCAACAGACACACGTTGTTACGCAACGGGGCAATGTTTTAGTTCCATTTGCAGTTTTGTAAATCACCGCAAGGTAGCGTATTCGAGCGCTGGAGTTCCGAATAGTTTTGCAAATGCCAAGACAAGGGAAAAATATCCTAAAAAATAAAAATTCCTTTTCAAAATTTGATCTCTTTACAAATCTCAAAACCACTCCAAGTTTAGTCTGTATTTACTATTAAAAGTTATATCATAGATAACTTTGATATTTACGGAACTGGAATGGGCAAAATTTAACCACATCTTATAGAATTATCGTATACTATATCTCTTCTACTTTTTAAATGTTGTGATATGAGGTACCACCAAATTTAGCATGGTTGTGTCAATACGCAAGTATCGAAATATTTTATAGCTTTAGAATAAGCAGGACTGGGGGAGGGGGCACAAAATGAATTTCATGCCCAGTGTCTTCAAAAATCTTAGTCGGGTTCTAGGGGGGCCCTGAAATAGAAATGTGCCCCATGTCCAATATCAGAATGATTGGACTCTGACTAAGATACGCCCCTAATGCATAATACGCCCAAAAGCGCTCACAGTAGTAGTTTAACCTGGGAACATTTTTCATACAGTGATAAAGAGCGAATTATATAAAGCCCAATTTCAACCATCTAGGGGAGCCGCGAAATATTGAAACATTTCATTATTATTAAATCCCTAATTATTTGCGACGTTATTGCAAAATTGCACGTCGCCCCTGTAAAGGCTTCATGGCTCCTATAGAAGGTGCACATTTTGGAAATCATTATCTGGAGCCTTTCTAAAATACGCCCTTAGTGCATAAATATGTCCAAAAGCGCTCTCAGTAGTTTTGCCAGGGAACATTGTGTACTAATCTTATAAAGAGAGAGGGCAGATTTTTGTGTAATTATATGTTCGAGGTAATATCCAAAACCACTGCAGCTATTTGAAAAATTCCTTCACTATATGAATGATGTTTTCTTACTGAGTGACAGAGGGTATAATTCGAAAAAAAAATCCGATAAATAGTTCTTTTTTTTATTCCAATTTAGGTCCAATTTCAGAAATTCCTGAATATGGGAGTGAAAAATTACTTGTACATATTAATATTATATATCGTTGAAAAGGGTAGAATTTTCCGAATTACGGCGGGAGTAATTTGCGATTTTAGCTCGAACTTTTTTTGGCTTAGCTGAAATTTAGGTACTACTTTCTTCATTAAATCTATCAATAAAAAGTGAAAGAATTGTCCCAGTTTTTTTTTTTTTTTTTTTTTTTTTTTTTTTTTTTGACACCATTGGGAAAAAGCGACATTTTTTACTCCAGAAATCTTAGCTTCTATCTTCAAAGGAAAAATCAGGGTGGCGACAGATCAGGGAAGTCATGGAGATCAGGGAAAAGTCAGGGAACTTTATCACTCTGGGAAAAATCAGGGAAATGTCAGGGGATTTTAAAAAAAATAACAAAAATTCAGGGAAAATTGATCAAATGAAGAAGAAAAAATTTCCTTACAAAATGAAGTACTTTGATTCCCTTCGAATTTTCCGCCAATTATTTGTTTTAAAAATAAAATTAATGAGGTGCGATTATACCAGTGCCGCATATTTATGCATCTTTTTTCCTCAAGGTCAAAGTATTCAATCTTAGGATGAGCTTCCTAAGATTGCTTCTGTGTCCTGTAAAGTTGTTTATTTTACCTTGCTTGAATTTTCCTTCCAAACATTCCAAGCTACGTAAAATAAACAACCCTACAGGCAAAGAGGAAGCCGTCATTAATGACTTTGTCCTTGAATGCCTTGACTTAAAGCTTTTACTCATTGTCTTGAAGTAATTAGCATACTGTTATCACGATTTCAAGAAAAAATCTTTGTTTTTTAAATTAATGCTGAAAAAATCATAAAAGTTATCACTTGCCGTTTTTAATTTAATTGCTAAAATTGAATTTTGACTGAAAATCAATGTTTTTTTTTTTTTGCCATGGTATTATTTGCTGTCACTTCAGATTACACAAAGGGTTTTTTTTTTTTTTTTTTTTTTTTTCCAGACTTTAAAACACTTATTTTAAAACCACATACATTTTGAAATCAATAATTGTTTTTGAATTTCAGTGTTGTTTGTTACTAAAAAGTAATCTAAGTTTTTTTTTTTTTTTCGACAACTAATGAAATCATTTGAAATTGAGTTGTGTACATACAGTGACTCCCAAAAGTGTTCGTACACCTACGATTTTCAATGAAATAGGCCATTATTCATTGGTTAGAATTACTATTTCGGAATAGGTATTATATTATAAAATCTATGATCTATTTTTAACAAAACTACACAAAATTTTTTAATAAAACATTAAAACTTAATTTTTTAAAAATCAAAAACCAAAAAGTGCCGGAAATTTTATCCCACAAAAGTCTTTGTACACTTTAAAAAAATGTCAAAAAATTATAAAATAATCAAACTTTTTACAAAATTATTATTTAGTAGAACATCATGCAGTATCAACAACAGCTTTTAATTGTCTGGGAATAGATTTCATTGTTTTTTCTTTCGTTTTTTATGCAATTTCTGAATAGGCAGGGTTGGCAAAAACCCGGGTTTTTTTTAAAAAGCCCATGAACCCAGGTTTTTTTTGGTTTTTTTAAATAAAACCCAAAAAAACCCAACTAAAGCTGGGTTTTTTAAAAGAAATGTGGGTTTTTTTGTCTTTTTTTAGGAAAAATATAGGGTACTTGTCGCATATTGTAGCGTAAGTATATGGACAAAGCGCAAAAATTGTCTTGGGGTAAAAAACGCTGGAAAACTAGTTAAAATTCAGCGTTTTCTGAAGAAAAGTGTGAAAGACGACAAAACCCAAGAATGGTGAAGTTTCAGATTTTTTAGTTTCCATGATTACCAACAGTTAAGGCAAAGTTACTTCTTGAGTGATAAAATCTATTGTTCGTTTTAAATTACTACATTTTTTTTTTTTTTTGCATTTTACTTTATTGTATTTCATTTTGTTATGCAAAACTACTGTAGAACCTCAAGTAGTTTAAATCCCTATTTACTGAATTCCAGCTTAATCAAGACATTTCTTTGAATTTTATGTTGCCTGCTTTTTTTATTTCTGTGTACAGAGTAAGAAATATTAAACTTTTTCGTAAGATAATGAAAATACTGTACATCCTATTCTGTTTTCTGTCCAACCATTTGTAAAATCTGGAAATTTCTAAAAGAAATATAACTTGTTACAGTCGAATCCCGCTACAACGCGATCCGACTTACATGAAATGGCTATAACGTGATTTTTTTCTCGGTAAAGAATTTTATTCTTAACGCGAATTCTTCACCGACACACAACACGAAAATTTTCCGAAGGGAATCGTTTTTTTTTTTTTTTTTTTCGTGAATGGACCTTCATCCCTTCGGCATCACTGAGAGCGGAAGTTCCCAACATCGCTTAAACAAATAACTACTCCACATTTTCCATTTATTTTTTTCATTCTATATGGGAAAGTTGATGAAATACAATGACACCTAAGAGCGCTGTTTCATTTAAAGTTTGTGATGATAGAAGGAAACAGAGAAAGTTTCAACAACTGTAGTGTATTTGTTTTTTTTTTACTACATAATGTACGTACCGTAGTGGTTTATTTTACGCCTTTCTATCCCATTGATCATTCATTTTGTGCATCGTAGCATTTTTTTTATGTTAAATAAAACTGTTTTTTTTAAATAAAATAAATAAAAATTCAATTTTTTATTTAAGAAACAGTAATGTATAGTTAAGAAATGGTTTTTAACAGTTTGACGTGGTGTTTACAAGTGTCTTTAATCGTATGGGTATGTTTATAAAAGTTTTTACACATTCCCTATTTCCACAACGCGAAATTTCAACTTACGCGAAGGGTCTTGGAACGCATCCCTCGCGAAAGTCGGGACTCGACTGTAATTCGAGATTTGTGACGTGTTGGGTTGCAGAAAATAATTCACATGAAAGCTTTTTAGCTAGAGTAGTTTCCTCTGTACAATCTACAAATATTGAGAAAATCAAATGTGACAGGACTTAGTCAAGATAATTTGAGTTATTTATTGACCAGTTAAAGAGAAAAGTTAAATATATTTATTTAAAATCTTTGAAGTATTTTTTTTAATGCTGTTAAGAGTTAAGAAATACTATTAAAGTTCAAAATTCATTTTTTATGTCCATTGTCTGTGGTGAAGAACAAATAAAATAGAAGTTTGAATTGTAAAAGTATTTAAATTAATTAATTAAAAAAAAAACTTCCCAGAAAATTTAAAAAAACCCAAAAGTGGGTTAAATAATGGGTTTTTTTAAATGGGTTTTTTCAAAAAAACCCATTGGGTCCAATCCGGCCAACCCTGTGAATAGGTGTTCAGCCGCTCTTCGAGTATTACTGTTTCTAGTTCGCTTTTCGTTTCAATGGTGTATTTTCGTAATCTAGCCACCAGATATCTTCAAATATGTTCCATTAAATTTAAATCTGGCGATTGAAGAGATATTTCTAAGTTTAAGGGCAATTTTTGAGGCACCAAACGCAAACGTGTGCTTCTTATCGTAATCTTGATGAAAAAAAAAAGTTGTTTCCGATTGCCAAATATTGGGCTAATAGTTTGAAATTGTTTTTTAAAATATTTAAATGAACAGCATAATTCATTATTTTATCAAAAAAATTCCAAATTTCCAAGTCCTGATGCTGTAATGCACCCTCACACTAGAACACCTTCACCGTCCTGATTAACTGATCCAACTAAGTTCTTAAGATTAAATTCCTCATTTTTTCTTCTATTTACAATTATACAATAATTTAACCCAAAATGTTGAATTTATTTTCATCTATAGGTAAGACGTTGTTCCAAAACGTTTTAAGCTTATTTATCATTGATATTACGACGGAAAGCGTAAGCTTACTGTTTTTCGCACGAACAAGAAAATTTCTGCGGGAAGAGGTCCCATTTAATCCAGCTAATCAGAGATCTTGGCGAACAATTTTAGATGAAAATTGAACGTAAAATGTTTCATTCAATTCTGCAGAAACTTTTTCAGCACTCAAATGTGTATTTTTCATATTTTTTTTAACTGTAAACCTCCGATCACGCATTGTTAACTTTTCCAGTTGACCTTTTCTTACCTTGTTTTCAATCCGATTCTTGCCTTTAAAGCATTTTATCAAGCACTTCACTATAGAATGGTTACAGGCTTGGAGTAATCGCCGATTACGTAATCGTAATCTGCGTAATCGATTACATTCTTGTGTAATTGTAATCATAATCATAATCTGTCAATGGGACACTCGTAATCTTGTAATCGTAATTTTAATCAAGTGTTTCTTGCATAATCGTAATTGTAATCTAAGTTTAGATAATCGTAATTTTGTTCCGTAATCGTGTAATCCCGACTTGCTGAAAGTGAAAACTTTCTAGTTGCGTTTCTACAATGCTATGCAGACGATGGGATCTGGACTGAGGAAAAGATAAGACTTCAATAGAAACGTACAAAGGACTAGACAGCAGAGCCTTTAGGCCCTGCTGTTAAAAGGGCTCGTTGGCGAAGGGTCATAAACATGCCGCATCTTAGTGGGTTTTGTACCCTGTAGGTGTCATTGACAGGAACGCGTCCCCAAGTTGGATTGATCATCAATTTTCCTTTTCATTTGTGAATGATAGACAAACAAGCGGAGCTACCGCCTCGGAAAGAGAACAATATCAACAGTGCTGTACGAACACATGTTTTCGTTTCGACAAAGTTCTAAAAAAACAGTTTTATGCCTTTGGTGTTTTTTTTTTTACTTTCATTGGCAGAAGAGGAGTAATTTTGTCAAAAGAAGAGCGAATTTGGATTTGCACTTCAGTGCTCATTCACACGCACTATCTTAGCGGTTCTTTGATTTTTGTGATGACATCACTCTGGTAAGTCATTTTTCAAAATATTTTCACATCTAATTTAATCTTAAATTTATGCTTTATATTTCAATGCTGATACTTTTTAATAGGTATATAAGAGAAAAAAGTTTGCATTTAAAGATTTTAAAAACATTAGTTTTAACCTTTGTAAAAACACTTGTTTTTGAAACGGAGAGATAAAAATATCATTATAAAATGCTTATGCATGTGGGGGGAAAAATAATGCCTGGAAATCATAGCAAAACTTATTATACTCATTTTTACTTTTAAAAGTGTTTTCCAATTATATTGCTTTAAGAGTGTTCAAGCACCATCTTGAGGACCTCCTGACCAAAAATTTGCAATACTTCAATACGACAGTAAAAAGCTGTTGTCAGCACTAACTTCTAGAATGAGCCACTATGAAGAAACGGAAGCATTTCAAGTGGCTTCATTTTTAGACCCAAGGCTCAAATGCAACTGGTACGATTCAAGCACAAAAAATAAAATAAAAGAAATTATCAAGGAAGAAATAATGTCAACAAAGACTGTCATAACATTTGCACTGAATTAGAAGATAAGGACACAAAAGATGTGTCATCAAAACAGCCTGCAAAAAAAGGGAAATTGTTCGCATTTTTAGAAAAACCAGCCAGCACTTACAAAAATAATAATTCCTTAATACAGGAGAAAATCGAAAGCGAAATAAATGCGTATGAAACTAGCGCACCAAATGAGCATAATATTGATCCCCTAGAATACTGGGGATCCAATATTCATGTATACCCATTACTGAGCAAAATTGCTCCCAAGTACTTGCCAATTTGTGCATCATCTGCACCTGTTGAGCGGTTATTCAGTATTGCCTGAAAGTTTTATACCTCACAGAGAATGAGGATGAAACATGATACATTTAAAGCATTGGTATTAAAATGCAATAAAAAATTGTCTTGATTGCAGTATTTATTATGAACATTTATTTTCCTATCATTTATTTATATTATTTGAATATATTTTAATACTATGCATGTTTTGCAAAATTAAATACAAAGGTTTTTTTTTTTTTTTTTTTTAATAGGTTGAATTAAATAATATTATAGCAAATTGTAGAGAATAGAATGTAGAAATGTAGTACATAAATTTTAGAAACTGTATTGGTTGCATGAAAAATAATAATGAAAATTTAAATCATGTACAAAATGCATTATAATGTGGCAAGTCATTTGGATATAGGACACCTAATTACCTGTGCAGGATATATGGTCAAAATAGTTATGTAGCATTTAAAAGCACAATAAAAAATCATAATTTTTTAACTATGACATTGTTGCCGCAAAATAATAATGAGAATAATATAGTATATGTGTGCATGTCATTTCCTCTCACGAGTCTGTAATCGTAATCAAAATCGTAATCGGCACATCGTAATTGTAATCGATTACATTTTTGACATAATCTAATCGTTGCTGTAATCGTAATTACGTTTTCGCAGAGTATTATAATCGTAATCATAATTGTAATCTCCTATTTTTCAAGCTGGTAATCATAATCGTAATCGATTACATTTTCTCGTAATCAACTCCAAGCCTGGATGGTATAAATTACCTAATTTAGAGACATTTCAAAACAATTTATGGCTACTGTTAGGGGAAAAAATCGAATTTCCAATCGTGTTTGTTGTTTTCTACGCATACCTGCCGTTTTAAAATAAGCAGAATATTACGGAATAAATAGACAAAAAATTAACGGCAAATGACTGTACAGTGTCATTATAATGCAAAAATAATAAAAAACCCACATATGATAATTTTAATCATGAATTTTTTCGCAACTCCAACGAACTATAGGGAGCACTGAAGTCACTGTCTAATGGCGGACTAAAACAAACGCACATGGTAACGAAGAAAATGCTAAAAGTGTTGTGATTTTTGTTCGTACGTATGATTTTTTTCGCTTTATTCTTTTTAAATTAATTTTCAAAGTCTTGTGGATATTCTGGCCCACGTAGAAAGAAATGAGATTTCAAGAAGCATTACTAAACGTCAAAGATTAATGCAAACTACGTAGTTCGTAGTTCTAAGCAGCTATTTCCACGATGTTGAATTCGATATTTATCAATTCTTGATAAAACTAAATAATAATTGTGGCCTGACAAGAATAACAATTAATGCTAGAAAATTCAATATGACATTACAAATTGTTATCGAAAGAAGATGATACTTTTTTGCCTTGCTTGGCTAGTGCTTATTGTTTTCCATTTATAGCTAAATTATTTCTCTCGAATTCCCGAATCGGTTAATTTAAAAATTTACTGTTTCGATTTTTCTAATTTCTGAGTTACGATTTAATTGTGTCATGTTATGCAAATCATCAACAAAATTCTCATGGATATATGGTGGTAGTTTTCTTTTCAGTTGATTGACCATTATTTCTTTTCACTTATCGAATTCTGTAATCTTACTACCATTTTATTCCACTCATGATAAAAATTAAAAATGGTTTGGAATAAAGTAAATTCTTTCTCGGTTATTCATTTTGTTCTACGATAATATATTCAAGAAAATATTTTGCATCCTGTCCATTCCAACTAAATGCTGCTGTAAAATATGGTAAGTTTAATTAATTTGAGATTTAAAAAAACCCCATATTCTTACAAATTCATACAAAACAATAAAATTTTTTACCTTGTATAACGTTATCCAAGTTTGTTTATCCAGAATTTTCGCTTTCACCAATTATTAAGGAAATAATGAAAACTAACATTATTTTGAAAAGCTCGAGAATACTACTAAGGGACGAATTAATTTCTGTAGCTGAAAGCAAACTAAGACACATCGATTGCGTTAATAAATCCTCAGAACAAACTGCCTGTGTTTACGTCAACAGACACACGTGGAACGCAACGGCAATGTTTTAGTTTCATTTGCAGTTTTGTAAATCACCGCAAGGTAGCGTATTCGAGCGCTAGAGTTCCGAATTAGAAAATATTTCAGTGTACGATGACTTTTGTGGTCTACTTTTTCTCTTTCTCTTCGTTTTTTGACAAATTTCAAAAATAAAATCTGGCAATATTTTGAAAGAAACTACTGGGTTTTATTCAGAATGGCATAGGAATGGTGTGAAAAAAAATTGGACTTCTTATTCGAATTCAGTTTTGCGTTATTTTGGTTTTACTACAAAACTTCAAGTTGTACGAACACTTTTGGGAGCCACTGTAAGTAAATATTTTTTATTATTTTTTAATGGTTAAAATGCTGTATTCATTCATTAAAACCTAATAAGCCTAGTAAATTTTGTTCGTATGCATGATTTTTTCGCTTTATTCTTTTTAAATTAATTTTCAAGTCTTGTTGATTTTCTGGCCCACGTAGAAAGAAATGAGAATTCAAGAAGCATTACTAAACGTTAGAAATTAATGCAAATTACGCAGTTCGTAGTTCTAAGCAGCCATTTCCACGATGTTGAATTCGATATTTATCAATTCTTGATAAAACTAAATAATAATTGTGGCCTGACAAGAATAAAAATTAATGCTAGAAAATTTAATATGACATTACGAATTATTATCAAAAGAAGATGATACTTATCTTTGCCTTGCTTGGCTAGCGCTTATTGTTATTTCTTTCAAATTCCCGAATCGGTTAATTTAAAATTTTTCTGTTTCGATGTTTCCAATTTCTGATTTATGATTTAATTATGTCATGCTATGCAAATCATCAACAAAATTCTCACGGATATATGGTGGTAGTTTTCTTTTCAGTTGATCTACCATTATTTCTTTTTACTTATCGAATTCTGTAATCTTTCTACCATTTTATTCCACTCATAATAAAAATTAAAAATGGTTTAACCAACATGTGTAATCTCGCCAAGGCTACTTTGCTCCCACAATACTAAAACTATAACCCTAAACAAATTTGGCGAAATCTTTCAGCTTAGAATAAAAGCAAAAAAGTAAATTCTTTCTCGATTAAACATTTTTTATTTTGTTCTACGGTAATATATTCAAGAAAATATTTTCCGTACTGTCCATTCCAACTAAATGCTGCTGTAAAATATGGTTAGTTAAATCAATTTAAGATTAAAAAAAAAAACCATATTCTTACAAATTCACACAAAACAATAAAAAAATTTACCTGGCATAAAGTTATCCAAGTTTGTTAATTCAGAGTTTTCTTGTGTTTTCGCTTTCACCATTTCTCAATCAACTCAGTTTTTAGAAGGAAATAAGGAAAACTATCATTATTTTGAGAAGCTCGAGAATACTACTAAGGGACGAAACAATTTCTGTAGCTGAAAGCAATCTAAGACACATAGATTGCGTTAATAAATACTCAGAACAAACTGCCTGTGTTTACGTCAACAGACACATGTGGAACGCAATATGTGGCAATGTTTTAGTTTTTCCGCAATTTTGTAAATCACCGCAAGGTAGCGTATTCAAGCGCTGGAGTTGCGAATTGCAAAAAACATAATTTGAATTCAAGATGTCAAAAGTCAAATTATTATTATTTTTTTTTTTTAATCGCGGACAAATGTAGTCGTTAATATCTTTGCATTTGCAAGATATGAAGTGTCAAGTTGCAATTTACTAGCTTGGTAAAATGATTCTGATTATTTTCGGATAGTATTTCAAAAGATTGCTGCTGCATTTCAAGAGGTAGATTTTTAGCATTATTTACTCATTTACGTTGCACGGTAGGCAGAGAGCGTTTGACCTAATTCACACATTTCATTTCAGTCAATTCTAACACCTAAAATGGCAAGTGTGAATTTTAACCAAGTGCAAATTGAAAGTTTCATCATTTGTTTTATAAACGAAGAAACATTTATTCTTATTGCAATCTTACATAGTACGTATCCTATTTGGGTAAGGAAATCTAAACTTCAAACTCAATCCGGAGGCAAAAAAGACTTATCAGAATGGAATAAATTATCACACATGGTAGTTTGAGACCATTTAGCACCTTTTAATTCGCAACTCCAGCGCTCGAATACGCTGCCTTCTGGTGATTTACAAAATTAAAGAAAAATGTAAAACATTGCGTTCCACATGTGTCTGTTGGTAAACATAGGCAGTTTGTTATGAGTATTGTTACGAATTCTGTAAATAGTAATTATTGTAGTAACGTAACCTGTAAATAGTTTCTTGTAATGAATATACACCCCCTTTACATTCGGCTGAAGTATACGACCCCTATTTCCTTTTTTTTTTCATTGATAAAATTTGATAACGGTCTACGCATTTTGAGAAGCAGTAAGAATGTTGTGGAAACATTTCAATGTTTATAAAAGCGTCCCGCGTGATAAAAAGTTGAGTTTCGATTGAGAATTCAAACTGAGAGTGTATTTGCTCTGTTTATTGCGAGGCATTTCGCTGTGTTGTTTTTCGTATTTGGAAGTAAATACATGTGTAACCGTTGAGTTTACGGTGTTGAGTGATACTTGTTTAATTGCTGATGATTAATTTAGCAGTTGTTAACGATTTCTCCTGTACATAGTGTAAATAAAGCTCCTGTGTTTTTATCAAGAACTGTGTCGTCCTTTCAAGAAAGTTGGAAGTCTCGCCGGATCCGTTACAATTGACGCCCAACGTGGGGCTTCTTGTGGACTTTCTTGGAGTAAGTTTGACTTTGGACATTTTTTTCATAAAGACTTTGAATTTATAGACTTCGTTTTTTTTATGGTGATTACTCACGTAATGGATGATCAATTAAAACAACTTCTGGAAGCAATTAATGCTGTGAAAAATGATATGGCGGCTAATCAAGAACAATTGAAAAATTAATTGGCGACTAACCAGGAACAGTTAAATAGTGATTTAACTGCTAAAATTACTACTAGTCAAGATGAAATAAAAAGTGACCTAACGCCGATGAAAACCATGATGGAGAATTAACTAACCGCCGTGGGAGATAAAGTTGATGCTCTGGAAGAAAAATTTGATATTGTGGAAGAGCGCATCGCCAATGTGGAAAATAAGTTAGAAGAAGACAAGAAATTTACTTCATTTAAGGAAGAAATAATTAAGGACATAAAAAGGAGATTGGCGACCGTAGAAAGCAGCTCTGTACAGTTTGACGCACCCACATCGGTTGCTCGACCGTCCATTAAACTTGCCACATTCGATGGGAAAATTCCGTGGCAGGTTTACAAAACTCAATTCATGATAGTGGCGGAAGCGAACGGATGGGACTCTGCTACCAAGGCCTGCCACCTTGCAGCATCCCTGAAAGGTGACGCAGCGGACATTCTTCAGACTCTTCCGGACGGCCAGCGCCTGGATTTCGCCGCCCTCACATCTGCGTTGGAGCTTCGCTTCGGTGAGAAGTGCCAGAAAGATTTCAGCCGACTCGAGTTGAAGTCCCGTTTCCAAGAAACGGGGAAACCCTGCTACCCTGCAAGAGCTTGCAGCGGACATCGAGAGACTGTCTCATCTTGCTTTTTGCGACTGCCCTGCGGATGTTCGAGACAACCTGGCACTCAACTACTACATCGACGGGGTTCGAGATCCGGAAATCCAGAAAGCTCTACGGATGGCGGATGTCAAAGACCTGAATTCTGCTGTTGTGTATGCGATGAAGTTGGAGGTCGCCCAGCAAGCAACCCGTGTGGATTGCCATCCCATCCGAACTCTGGAAGCTGATGAGTTTGATTCCTGGTCGTCCCATCTCGCTGAACTTGAGAGACAACTCGGTGACTTGGCAAGACATCTGAACAGCATAACAGCCCAAAAGAAACAAGAGCAGAAGTGCTGGAAATGCGTAGTGAAGGGCACCTGCGAAGGAGTTGTCCGGCTCGCCAAGCTACGCGAGGGAAAGAAATCACCTCCACCAGAGCTCTGCTGATTTCCTCTGCTAGTAGTGGCAGTGATGGACTTTTCATTTACGCACATGTAAATGGGAATCCTTGCAAACTGATTGTCGACACTGGACCCAATGTGACAATCGTTAGGACAGATGTGGCTCGTGAATTTGGATTGAAACTGTTGTGGACATCGCCACGCGTATGTCTCCAGACTGTGACAGGTGACAAAATTGAGATTGAGGGTAAAGTGGACTTGGAAATAGTGTTTGGGAATGCCACCTACCATCATACGGCATTGGTCGCTAATATCACGGACCCCTTCATTCTCGGATTGGACTTTTTGAAGAAATATGACTTCACTCTCAGCTTCAAGACTAACGAGCTGCACTCGACGAGAGAAGACATAGCCGTTTTCCCTGCAGAAAGTGATGTAAAATCCGCTCATCAAATAATAGCCCAAACAGATTTATCGATTCCCTCAAGGTCAGAATCATTAATACCTGGCTCCCTTGAAGAAAGCAATAGTTTTCGATTTGGACTCATTGAATACCCTAACCTAAGCAATAACCTAAAAGGAGTGCTGGTAGCATCTACGCTTGTGGACCTTTCTAAGGATGTAATTCCCGTGAGAGTCGCCAACGTGAGTGAAAGGCCAAGGAATATCCGGAAAGGTGAAGTGTTAGCAACTTGTACTCCAGTAAGCTGCATCATTAGAAGAATCAATTCCCCCGAGACTGTGTCTTCTGAGTCCTTAACATCGTAGTTAATTGGGAGTGCGCCATTATCGAAAGATCAAAGATGTGCTGCGGAACAATTGGTGGATGACTTCAAGCATCTGTTTTCATCTACATCGGAGGATGTGGGCCGGACGAATTTAACGCAGCATAGGATCTACACTGGAGAACACCTCTGCAATGCACCAGCTACGTTCGAGCGTCTTATGGAGACAGTGTTAAGAGGACTTTCCTACGAATCCTGTCTGGTCTACTTAGACGATATCATCATCGTGGGACGCAGTGTCGAAGAACATCTGGCAAATCTTAGGAAGGTGCTGCAAAAGCTTAAGGAAGCCAATCTGAAGTTAAGCCCGTCCAAATGTAATTTGTTCCGCCGGGAAGTGAACTACCTTGGTCACATAATCTCTTCTGAAGTTGTACAAACCGATTCAGAAAAGGTATCTGCGGTCAAGAGTTGGAGTCGTCCCGAAAACATCCATCAGCTGCGAAGTTTCCTGGGGCTCTGCACGTAGTACAGGAAGTTTGTGAAGGGTTTTTCCAACATTGCACGACCTTTGCATAAGCTGACGGGGAGAGCAAGCAAAAGTTTGAATGGTCCAAAGAATGCGAAGATGCATTTCTACGACTGAAGGAGGCTTTAACATCAACGCCTATCCTCGCCTATCCTCAGCCTGAAAAATCCTTCATCCTGGACACTGATGCGAGCAACGACGGCATCGGAGCTGTTTTAGCCCAAGAAATTGACGGCAATGAACATGTCATCGCTTACTGGAGCAAATGCTTATCAAAGTCGGAGCGAAATTACTGCGTCACCAGAAAGGAGTTACTGGCCATAGTGAAAGCTGTAGAACACTTCCATCATTACCTCTACGGCCGAAAATTTCTGCTTCGGACAGATCATGCCTCGTTAACTTGGCTTTTGAACTTCAAGAATCCAAAAGGCCAGATAGCCAGGTGGATACAGCGGCTCCAGGAATATGACATGGAGATCAAGCACCGAAAAGGGTTGTCTCACGGTAATGCAGACGCTTTATCAAGGAGACCCTGTCCTGAGAACTGCAATTATTGTTCCCGAATCGAGAAACAGTATGGAACGACTAGCCCTACCGCCTATCAGGTGACAGTGACTCCAACATCACCAGAACGTGATCCATGGAGTGACGACCAAGTTCGAAAAAATCAACTTGAAGACCCCGACATAAAACCAATTTTGGTGTTCATGGAGAGTGACAGTCGGTGACCTAGCTGGCAGGACGTTTCCATCTTCAGTCCTGCATCAAAAAGATACTGGGCTTTATGGAACTCACTCCATTTACGGAACGGCGTACTGTACCGAAAATGGGAATCTGATGACGGGAAAACATCTAGGTGGCAGTTACTACTTCCCCGATCAAGGATTTCAGATGTTCTGAAAGAAATACATAGTAGTGCGACTGGAGGACATTTTGGTGTCTTGAAAACCCTCAATAAAGTTCGGGAGCGCTCCTTCTGGAGCAAGGCGAAGGATGACGTGGAGAAGTGGTGCCATTCTTGTGACGCCTGTGCTGCTCGTAAAGGACCGAAGAAGAGAAGCAGAGGGAAGCTACATCTGTACAACGTTGGAGCTCCTTTCGAACGAATTGGGATCGACATCCTGGGTCCTCTACCAAGAACTGCTGATGGGAACAAATACATTCTTGTTTCCATCGACTATTTCACCAAATGGCCCGAAGCGTATCCCATTCCAGATCAAGAAGCTACCACCGTAGCAGAGACTCTAGTCCAACATTGGATCTCGAGATATGGAACACCTTTGCAGATTCATTCCGATCAAGGGAGGAATTTCATCTCTGCGGTGTTTAACGGCCTATGTCAAATTTTCGGAATTGAGAAAACTAGGACAACACCACTACACCCAAAATAGGACGGCATGGTGGAGAGATTTAACCGCACAATCCTGAATAATCTCTCGCTTATGGTATCCAGAAATCAACAGGATTGGGACAAGAAGCTACTTTTGTTCCTGCTGGCCTACCGCAGTGCTGTACACGAGACTACCGGATTTGCCCCATCTCAGATGCTCTTCGGACGAGAGCTTCCGCTACCCTGTGATCTCGTCTTCGGTCGTCCTCCGGATGCGCCTTCATCGCCTGAGGAGTACATCCGGGATCTCCAGGCCCGGTTGGAAGACGTTCATAACTTCGCACGAGAGCGAATCAACATCGCGGCGGAGAAGATGAAGACCCGATACGACACAAGGTCTCAGGGGCGTAGCTAAGGGGGGGGTTTTGGGGACAAAACCCCCCCCCCCGAAAAGTTAGTCTCAAAAAAAAAAAAAAAAAGAGAAAAAGAAGAGAGAAGAGAAAGAAAAAAAAAGAAGGAAAAGGAAAAAATTCCAAGCGATTATATATATATATATATATATATATATATATATATATATATATATATATATATATATATATAAAAGAAGTAACCCCCCCCGAAAGTCGGGTCTAGCTACGCCACTGCAAGGTCTACTGGACATGATTTCAACGAAGGCGACAGGGTTTGGTTTTGGAATCCCATCCGACGGAAAGGTCTTTTACCCAAATTGCAGTCGCATTGGGATGGACC
This sequence comes from Uloborus diversus, assembly GCF_026930045.1. Classification (NCBI taxonomy): domain Eukaryota; kingdom Metazoa; phylum Arthropoda; class Arachnida; order Araneae; family Uloboridae; genus Uloborus; species Uloborus diversus. The sequence continues at coordinate 145,883,968 of NC_072731.1, forward strand.
CTACGAAGTCCTTAACCGACTGAATGACGTCGTAGTGAGGATCCAGAAATCACCTAATGCAAAACCTAGGATTGTACATTATGATCAGTTAGCCCCATACTATGGCCATAGTTCATGAGTATTACGTAAACAACCATGGTTGATAATATAAAAGTTGTAGATAATTTTTTTTTTTTTTTTTTTTTTTTTTTTTTTTTTTTGCGTTTAATGTTTAGTAATATTTCTTGTTATTATTGTGTTGCCTATGCATTATTGGTTATTATTTAATGTGTGTATTTGTGAACTTGTGATAGAAGTTTGGCACCTTTTCTGGGGATTGTACTGCCCGGGACGTGCAGTCCTTAGGAAGGGGGCAATGTTAAGAATTCTGTAAATAGTAATTATTGTAGTAACGTAACCTGTAAATAGTTTCTTGTAATGAATATACAACCCCTTTACATTCGGCTGAAGTATACGACCCCCTATTTCCTTTTTTTTCATTGATAAAATTTGATAACGGTCTACGCATTTCGAGAAGCAGTAAGAATGTGGTGGAAACTTTTCGATGTTTATAAAAGCGTCCCGCGTGATAAAAAGTTGAGTTTCGATTGAGAATTCGAACTGAGAGTGTATTTGCTCTGTTTATTGCGAGGCATTTCGCTGTGTTGTTTTTCGTATTTGGAAGTAAATACGTGTGTAACCGTTGAGTTTACCGTGTTGAGTGATACTTGTTTAATTGCTGATGATTAATTTAGCAGTTGTTAACGATTTCTCTTGTACATAGTGTAAATAAAGCTCCTGTGTTTTTATCAAGAACTGTGTCGTCCTTTCAAGAAAGTTGGAAGTCACGCCGGATCCGTTACAGTATTTATTCACACATTCAATGTATCTTAGATTGCTTTCAGCAACAGAAATTATTTCGTCCTTTAATGGCATTCTCGAGTTTCTAAAAATAATGTTAGTTCTCATATTTCCCTTTAAAAAGTGAGTTGATTTTCTTAAATGGCGAAAGCGTAATCCAAAAAACTCTGGATTAACAAACTTCGCATTATCAACGAAAATGCTCGTCTGTTCGACGCATTTTTTTTTTTTGAAAGAGGATAACTTTATATTAGGTTTTTTTTTTTTTATTATTGTTTTATGTGAATTTGTATTAATATGGGTTTTTTTTTTTTTTAAATCTTAAGCTCGAAGGATGGATTTGATAACATTAGCAGAAGAATTAGTGCTTTCATCTCCGCCTAGTTTAAAAATAATTAATTTAACTCATCTTATTTTACTGCAACATTTAGTTGAAATGGACACTATGCAAGATATTTTCTTGAATATATTATCGTAGAACGAAATGAAAAATGTTTAACGCTGAGAATTTTCATCGCCAACTTTACTTTATTGCTTACATTATCAGCTGAAGATTTTTGCCAAAAATGTTTAGGGTTATAGTTTTAAGTATTGTGCGAGCTAAGAACCCTTGGCGAGATATCGTGTGTCAGTTATAAACCATTTTTATTTTTTATCATGTGTGGATTAAAATGGTAGAATGATTAACAGAATTCGATAAGTTTAAACAAATAATGGTAGATCAATTAAAAAGAAAACTAACCACCATATATCCGTGAAAATTTTGTTAATGATTTGCATAGCATGACAGAATTAAATCGTAATCCAGAAATTAGAAACTACAAAACAGAAAAAAAATATAAAATTAACCAATTCGGCAATTTGAGAAATAACTCAGCTACAAATGTAAAACAATTAGCGCTAGCCAAACAAAACAAAAAACTATCATCTTCCTCTTTTGATAACACTGATAAACAAAGGTTTTGCTACACGAAAGATTTATAGTGTTCATATGGCCAGAATAAAAAGTTCCAATAGTTCCATCAAGAATTGATAAATTTCGAATTCAACATCGTGGAAATAGCTGCTTACAACTACGAACTACGAAATTTGTATTAATTTCTAATGTTTTGGCAATACTTCTTGAATTCTCATTTCTTTTCACATGGGCCAGAATATACACAAGACTTTAAAATCTAAATTTAAAAAGAATAAAACAAAAAAGTCATGCATACAAACAAAAATTACTAGCCTTATTAGCATTTTCTACCCTACGACGTGCGTTTGTTTTACCTTTTCCATCCGCCATTAGACGGTGGCTGCAGTGCCCCCTATAGTTTGTTGGACTTGCAAATCCCCTACACTGTTAAAAATTACGTCCACCGTTGCACCAAAGAAAGGAGCAAATCTGCTGCAACCTATATTCAGTGCACGAGTGAACCAAAACAGGGAGTTTTATATCACTCCCAAGTTTCGTGCGTAGTTGAACCATATTCGTCATTCCATCTTTCTCCAACCATAGGAGTTAATCTGAACCATGTATCGTGTTCTCCTTTTCCCCTATAACTGGAGCGGAGTAGAACCATAACTCACGTTTTCGTTCGTCGCATTCTTGGAGTGAAATTGAACCATAACTCGGGTTTTCGTTTCTTGCATTGCTGGGATGAAGTTGAACCATAACTAGCGTTTTCCGACTTTCATTTGTTGGTACGTGGTTGAACCGCTAACAATATTCTGATTTCCTCATTTAGGTGTTAAATTTAGCCATTTGCTTTACTTGATTTATATTTTGTTTTCGTGGAAAATAAGTAATTTTGTGAGGATTTTAAAAACTTCCCTTTTTTTCGATTTTCTTTAGAAAAGTTAATATTAGATGTACTCGAGAACCCTTTATAATATTTTCAGTCAAAATTTTACATTGTTCTCAAGAATAGATTACTTAAAATTAGCATCTTTCATCGTCAAAATGACCACAGGTTTATCATACTCTTTAGTGTTATAACATTAACGCAAAAGGTAGAATTTGCTATGCAGGCAGATATTAAACAACTATTTATTTATTTTTTGTGATTTTTGCTAAAACCATTAACTGCATTAAAAAATGAGCAATTGGAATAAATAAAGATAGATTAAAAAGATTTTTAACGTAAGTATGTGACAATTCCTAATTAAAAACTTAATTTAAAAAAATATACATTATTTAAAATAAGAAATTATCCTTTTTATACATTTCTTGATATTTTAAGAGTTGCATAGCTGGGAGGGAAAAAAGAGAAAATATTGCTATTGCAATTACAGTAAAACCTGTGTAAGTTGACCACTTGCACTTTGATGATCAACTAGACAGGTTGTCAACTTATAGAGGGTAGTAAGGAATTTTTTTTCTTTTTTTGTCATTTCTTGTCTCATGCATTCATTTTAACTAATTGGAATACTTTAAACTCACTTTCATTGTTTAACATTACTTTAAAACAATAAGAAAAAATGTTGTTTAAATATTTTTAGAGATTATTTACCAGAATGACTCGTAAAGTATCATACAAATTTAAAATTTCTGTGAATCAATCAAAAAAAAAAAAAAAAAAAGTGTCGTTACTGATGAAAAACAACTTACTTGATATTAACAATTCCAAAAAATTCATAAGTCGAAAGTTACTCAAATTCTTCATTTGATTTTTTCTTGAACATTTGTAACCATGGTAATAATCTACTTTTCAACAAAATAACTCCTTATTGAAGTTTGGCGCATTTTCTGGGACATAACATCAGGCCAATGTTTTTCGATGGAAACATAAATATTCATAGGATTTTCTAAAATGTCTGGTTATTTATTTGAGGCATAACTGATGAAACCTCTAGTACAATTTAATGCTTTTGCCTGTTGGTCAACTTACAAAGGGTTTTTTTTAGGGATGCACCAGATAGTGATTTTGCCGGATACCGGATATCAGATGCCCCCTTACCTGCCGGATTCGGATACCCGACGGATATCTCTCACATTTTTACCGGATAACTGCCCGATATCCTGCAAAAAACTGTCGGATATCCGGATCCGGAGTGGTTTGACGGATCGGATACCTCATAGTTCCGGATAGTTAAAAAATCAGCCGGATACCGGATATCCGGTGCATCCCTAGTTTTTTACATTTCTCCAAACCAAAGCTGGTGTATATTAGTGGTCAAGATAGAGAGGTTTTCCTTCATTATATAAGATAGGACTAATTCAGTTCCTGACAAAAGCGGTCAACTTAGACAAGTGGTCAACTTTACAGGTTTTACTGTATTCCTAATTGACATTCATTTTTTATCTTTATATTTTTTTCCTTAACATCAATCTAATTGTAATCTGAAAAAAAGTTAACTACATTTCGAACCATTTTGACAATCAAAATGCATTAATAAAGTAAAAAAGAAATTAATACCAATAAGGTACTACAGTTCTTAAAATAGGTTACGATTTATTGTTCTCAAAGGTTTTATAATTTCTGACTTAAGGAGCCAAAATTTTTAACTGATATGCTGTTTTTAGAAGATACCTAATTTTTATTATGTTAAAATTTCCAGTCAGTTATTAGTTGAGATACTATGCATACAGTGGCAAGAACATAAAATATTGATAATTACAGAACTCTGCTACTTATTTTCCTTTAGGAATGCAGGATATTGATTTTTACAGGATATCCAGCACTAGATGTTTTTATGGGGGCGTACATTTATTTTTCACTTTACGCCATCACACAGCAGTAAATTATAACTTATCTGACGTCATAAAAACCTTCTATATGTTTCGAAATATAATTTACAACAGCTGTCTCTTTCAATTATTTATATTAATAGTGTTGCATTAAAAGTAATTTACATAATAAAATATTCTGCTTTTTTGAAAAACAATTTATTAGTTGTCTTATCCCCTAACAAAAGAAAAATTGCAAGACTTGCTCCAAAGGAAAAAAAGTTCTTAATTTACTCTTTACTGTAGTTAGCTTTAAAAAATAGCAAGATTAGCATAGTTCTACCAATAAATTGCATTTTTCATCAAATTTGATAAATCTTTTTAATTTACATAAAGCATGTTTAAATAATGTCTAAATTCCAATAGTGAATTTTCCAGCTTCTGTCTTTGGTATCAGTTGGTTCTCTGTTTAACGACTTTCAAGTGACCACAAAAAATTGTCCTTAAATAGAATGCTTTTAACACTACATTGGACCATCTGGGAAGGTGAAAAGCGGTTGTTGAATAGAGAAAGTCGTTAAATAGAGTGTCGTTAAACAGAGAGCCAACTGTACTTTTCTTTTTCATCCAGAAAATTACCAGTAGTTGGATGATCCATACTTTTTTCCTATTAGTATTGTTTGTTTTAGTTTTTAATTAAGAATTATTTTTTAATTAATAAAAAATTTTCAGTAATGTTTATGAGGTACATCAAGAAAAATATCTAATTTCAAACTCTACTTATTCTTTTTCCTGAATTATTGTATTAGGGGCCGTCAAATGAAACCCAATCAGTGTGTCTAACTTTGCAAAACACGTAAGGGGATCCATGTAGCTGCATGTGTGGTGATTCCGTGTATTGGTAGAGAGACTGATGCAAGCACAAAGTTTGACTTTACATAGCGACAGTGTGGCTGTACGACTAAGAGAAGGTTGACACTCAACTTTTCGTCCACAACAGAACAGGCGAGTTCGCAGGGACATTCAACTGAAACTCGGTCAATGCGTCTAACTTGGGCATTAGATGTAAGGGGCAACGTCTACTGCAAAGTCTTATGTCTAATGCAAAGTTAGACACACTGACCGTGTTTGAGTTGAATTTTCCTGTGAACTTGCCTGTTCTGTTGTGAACGATAAGTTAAATGACAACCTTCCCTTCCTCATGTAGACATAGTCACTATGTAAAGTCAAACTTTGTGCTTGCATCAGTCTCTCTACCTATACATGGGGTCACCACACACACAGCTACATGGAGCCATAAACGTCTAATGCAAAGTTGGACGCACTGACCAGGTTTCAATTGAACAACCTAATACAATAACACAATTAAAGTTGTCTTTCATTAAATTTTTCATTCATCAAAAAATTTTCATAGCATGCATGTTAGTACAATACAAATTCAAACCAATAAAATGTAACCGAGTTACGACAAAGTGTATATAAAATGCTGAAAAAATGAGTTGAAATTGAGTTTGATACACACGAAACTCCTCAAACATAAATTGGAAAAACAAAATTTTACTAATTTAACCAGTAAAAAAAAATTTAACTATTAATCAGCAAAAAGTTATTGGAATTTCATTTCACTGGTTAATGGTAAAATAATCCTAGTAAAAAATATCTATCTTGCAATTTTTTTTTCATTTAACATGCATGTCATGTCAATTTTATCCAACTGCAACGAATTCTAAGGGTGGAACATTTCAACCAATACAAATTCAAATCAATAAAATGTAACACAATTATGACAAAGTCTATATGAAATGCTGAACAAAATTTATTGAAATTGAGTTCGATATACAAAAAACTTTTCAAACATGATTTGAAAAAACAAAATTTTACTAATTTTACCAGTCGATAAAAATTTACCTATTAAACAGCACCCTATATGGGCGCCCATGGTGAGGCTTACGGGAACTCTTCTCTGTCCTATTCATAAGTTTTGAGGTGGTTAAAGACCTCTAAAGAGGGCGGAGGGTTCAAGATAAACAACGCTCTAGGCGACTGTCAACCAGCAAAACCGACAACAATGTGGCTTGTGTTCCTCAATTGTTAGACTTTGACCCTCGATTGACTATCAAGATGGTTGCAAATGAACTGAACATGTCGTCTACTGCTGTGTTTCGCATTACTCAACATTTAGTGATGAGAAAAGTGTGAGGCAAGTTTGTGCCGAAGCACCGTACCATAATGAGCTGCGAGTCCACGAGTATTTGTCCAAACCCCAAGTGAAAATGCTGTCCCAGCCCCCTACAGTCTGACAGACTTCTTTCCTCGGATTAAGGTAGGCCTGAAATGAACCCATTTTTCACCCCTAGAAGAGATCCAATCAGCTATGAAGAAGACCTTATGGGGAATTCCCCAAAAATGCCTTTCAGGGCACTTACCAGTCATGGCAGAAGCTGAAGGACATTACTTTGAAGAATTTTAAATGTTTGTGCAAATCTGTTCAATAAATTACTTTTAAAAAAAATTGCGTTACTTTTGAAATAGACCCTGTATATATTCGTAGTGGAATACACAGAGAAAAGTATTTTAGTTGAATATAAATTTTTGAAATAAATACCCCGGTAAATACCCACTTTAGGTATTTACCCGGGTATATACCCTGGGTATTTACCTCTAAAAATAAATACCCAGGTATTTTACATCACTATTCTGAGGTGACGATATTTGGTAACCTTAGGACCTTTAAAAACTGAAACAAATCCGAAACCACGTTTAAGCGATTTTTGGATGCAATTTAAATGATGTTAGGTATTTGGGGCATTTTCTGGAAATTTAGCAAAACTGAAGATCTGAACGCAAAATTAGAGATGCTCCGTAATTTTATTGGCACAGCGAAGGGGGGGGGGGCATCTGGAGTAGTAGCATTTTGACGACTTAGTTTCAGACAAACTAGAAAAAAGAAAAAAATTGCTTCGAAACTTCAAAGAGAATGTTTTTTTTTTTTAAATGCTGTACACAAACTTTAACCTTAAAGTTAATTTTAAGTCAAATATGTACTTTTCTTTGGTTTTTTTATTATATTTTCCCCATTGGGAGGGGTTTAACCCCCAAAACCCTCCCCTTGGACACAACCCTGGACAAAGTGTATATGAAATGCTGATACAAAATATATTGAAATTGAGTTTGATGTACACAAAACTTCTGTAACGTAAAAAGGAAAAAGAAAATTTTACTAATTTAACCAGTCGAAAAAAATGTACTTATTAAACAGCAAAAAGTTACTGGAAATTTCATTGCATTGGTTGATGCTAAAAGAATCCCAACAAAAAATATCTAACTTTCAAAATGTTTTCATTTAACATCAGGGAAGAGAGTGGTCAGAGAGCAAAAAGCAGGAAATCCCAGAAAATTTCGTAAAAGGCATGACATCCAAAAAAATTTCATAAAAGTGCAATTCAAAACTGCATCAAAATAAAACCTAAAAGCCATGATATTTAAAAATTCAACAAAAGTGGCTAATTTACCGGTTTTTAAAGTAATACGTTTTTAATTAAGCATAAGTAATAATTTTGTACAATTTGCTGGATTGTACCATTTTTTGCAACATTGTTTATTCCTAAATACAGTAGAAGACCGTTATAACGCCAACCTATATAACGTAATTCTCTATAAAACGCACAACTTAGTAAACAATATGTTTTGAAGTTTAAAAAATCCCTCTGTTTTGCTTTGCAAGCACTAAACTTGTAAGGAAAATCAAATTTTGAAATAGTTTCTCATCTTTCCATCTTAATTCAAAGCTTTTAAGAGAAAATTAGTACTTACAGTAAATAGAAAATACCAGATGGCTCTTGAAAATGCAGTTGTTATGCAAACCATGAACCAACAGAAGTGCAGGATGATGCACTTTCTTTTGATTGTGAAACATATTTATTTGTGAATAACTAATTGTAATATTGGTGCTTTAATACTCATTGCAGATAAAACTCATTCTGAAGTGCTAATATATGATATATTCTGAATATTAGTTTCAAAATTTGTGAAATGATCTATATAACGCAAAAACCTGTATAACGCAAAAGCTCTGGTCCCAAGGTGTATGTTATAACGGTCTTCTACTGTAAATCACGGTCGGCCATGTTTATTTACTTACCGGGGCGCAGCGCTAAGTACGAAGTTACAATTCTTAGTTTTGTATTATTTTGATGCAGTTAATGCTGCTCATGATTACTTTTGGTTTTCACATTTAAAATAAAGGGTGTCCCAAAATTAACGCAAGATTTGAATTTGCCACAATTTTTGCTGTGAATTGTTGGCAGCCATGGAAAAAGAACAATTTGACAGCTGGGAGTTTAGGGTTAGTAAAAATGGAGTGTTATGCTATTATACAGCCAGCGAAACAATTCAATCACTGCATCAGGAATTTCTTGTTCCTGTACTCTCTCGTTTCGGTGATATGAATTATACCCTAGATCGTGTGATTTTACATCATTAGATTTCTCCCTATGGGGTTATTTGAAGTCAAACGTCTATGTCAGCAATCCCACAACCACCTGCACATTACCTAATTGCGATATCGAGCGCCAATAACAGTAAACTGCTTGACCCGCCCAAACTTTCATTATTTTTCAAACAATTGTTCGATAATGAAAACGCATTACAGAATCGAAAACGCTCGATTTGTAATAACCCTAGACCCTCAGCTGCCAAATTGTTCTTTTTTCAAGATTGCCCACAATTTATTGCAAAAATGGCGGCAAATTCAAATCTTGTGTTAATTTTGGGACACCCTTTATAACAAATGCAAATAATGTAGACTATAAAATTTTTGCATACCCATTAGGGTGGGCCGAAATAAGCCGAAAAAAATTTTTTTTCGAAATCAATTTTTGGATAGCGCGCAAAAGTTGCGTAGTGAGCTAGTTAGCACTCACAAAAAATTTCTTGGATATTAAAAAATATCTAGCCGGCGCTATTTGACATTGAAAAACCGTAAAAAAAGAGAAAAATGAATTTTTGTCGAAATTTTTTTAAGAAACTAAATTCCAAATATTTTGCTGGAATGCACCGAAAATGTTATATAATGAGCCAGTTCGAGCCCATAAAATGTTTCATTGATTTTAATGAGCATTTAACCGCTCCTTTCCAACATCAAAAATTGGAGAAAAATGAAAAAATATTGAATTTCTTTAAAAACCAATGTGAAAATTATTTTTCAAAATTAAATCATAGACTAATTAATTAAATAGCACTATCAATCATAGTAATTATTATCACGCAATAGTATCATACATTTTCTAGAATTACATATATAGATAATAAAATTTTAAAAAAGAAATCTTCAAATTTGATTTATAATACCTCATGCATAATGAATATTATTTTTTGGAATAATATTGTCCCTTGTTATCAAATGATGGAAGTTCTTTCCTAGCATGAAGTTTTGCACGAATGTATCCATCTCGTGCAGTTTCACCACGAACTTTTATTGCAGCTTCGGTTGTTAGTTTCACACAACGTTTCACAGCTTGCGTGTGACAGGGAAATTTCTCGAAAGTAAACTCTGTAGAATGTTCTTTGCACATTTCTTTCCATTGTTGGTCTTTTAGATGCATTGTAAGAGTTGGCTCTGTTACAACACAGTTTGCCCAATCAACTAAATCAACATAATCAACGGCTTCAAAATTGAGTTTAGGACACTCAAAAAATCGTACACCATCCGAGCTCTTCGTCTTCTTATTTCTAGAGTTCAGAATGCGCCTAACAGCTAATTCCCGAATGTATTTTCTTGAGTCAAACAACATTGTCAACAGTAGCTGTTCAGGATGAGCGAAATATGCATTACTTGAGAGAACTTTGAAAATTATCTCCTTAACGCTGTCTGGAAACTGCCTTCCAAGAGAAATCATTTTCCAAAAATGTTGGGCGCCGTACTGGCAGTTCGGTTTTATTTTTATTTCAAACCACATTGGAGCATAAACTAACATTACATACTTTACAAGTATTGTAAGATTTTCTGATGGAGTTGGAGTGCCTATATACAAGCGTAACAAATGGTTTGCAGTTGTCAGCCATCGCGCACGACTGGCTGAGTTTGCCTGGGCTACTGTCAGCCACGCTTGAAGGACAACTGACCATCTTTTACAGCAAGACAGATTCTATACAAATATTGTTAATCAATACTTAAATTTTTTATATCTTCCATGTCCAAAACCAGAAGATTGCAGTCAATTTTATCAAATTTGACCACCGGATTTTTTTATAATCTCTAAGAAGTTGTTCGATAGCTCCAGAATATGAATGTGACCACTTTGTGCAACCGTCCAATTCAGTATAAGATGCCTCAGTGGCAACTCATTGTGGACATTGGACGCAAGAGAGCACCCCTTTAATTGCTTAACTCCCAGCTGTGGAGGTGTAGAATTACAGCATTTCTTAAAGAAGAATACTTGCGTTCAATTCATTAATCAGTTTAAAGGACTTCAGAGGATTCACATTTTTTTAATACTCAAGGGCTCTATTTGTCAAATATATATAAATAGTTATAAAATAATCTTAGGAATAATAGAAGTAGTTGAGCACCGTTTATTATCCCGAAGAAACTACTGGAACCAAAGATTAAAAAATTAGCAACTATTTTTTATTTGAGTGTGTGCATTTTTTAAAATTGGCGTACAAATGTCGCATAAAATTGATTGAATTTTCACTGTTTTTTCTAGGTAACGTATTGCGTAACATTTCAGAACTTACTTATTTCGAAACTACTTTTAATTTTTTTTTTTTTTTTTTCGTTTTTCCAATGTTTCAGTATTAAAGGAGCGTAGCTAAATATTCTACGAAATGTATAAAAATCTTTGAGGATTTCAACTAATGCACTGACAGATACTTCTAATGTTTGTTGAAACTAGCTTCAAACTTTTATTTTTGCCTCCCCCCCCCCTCTTTTTTTTTTTTTTTTTTTTGAAAAAAGTGCATCTTTGTCCTTTTTTTCCGTTTTTCAATGTCAAATAGCGCCGGCTAAATATTAAACAAATTTAGCGAAATTTTTTATGGGTAATAACGGATCCATATAGCAACTTTTCCGCACTATCCAAAAACAGATTTCCAAAAAAAGTTTTTTCGGCCCACCCTAATACCCATGGTAATATCGACTTAAATAATGCATTTTGAGGTTCGCGTAGGCTTAGCTGTATTATATTTAGAGCTTATAGTAAATGTTCCAATTTGTGAACTAATGGTTTTAAAAGAGGTTTTTGATGATCAACTTAAGTACATGAAATACAACTTGTTCGATATTCCATGTTTACTTTTAATGAAGATTGAGGGTTTTTGGTTTGAAAATAAGTTTTAATCTGAACTTATCTTGCGGCTAGGTTCGAGTAAATTAGAATGCTACTTTGCGACATGCCTACGTCACAACCGATCACGTGAGCGAGAATCTCGATCTCGCAAGCTGACGAGCTTGGAATGACTGCCCAGATCACTGGGTGCCGCAGGAGGAGGTGAGAGGCGTGGCAAAGTGTCCATGGTAATAAGAATATGTACATAAAACTAGAGTAGGATGCCGTGAGAAAATTCTAATTCTTCAAAAGGTGCTGCAAATCGTTAAAGTTTGGGAATCCTGCGTTAGAAGGCACCAGGCGATGGCGTGGTGTTCAGAAGGAGTCAGGGGTTCCGAAACCCTTACTCAAGAAAAGAACGCATCTTGGGAAAGCGAAGTTATTTTAACAAAAAGAAAAGCAAATAATGTTGGGGGGAAAATTCGATTCCTTCAAAAAGAAATCTTTAAATTAAAAATATTTCACAGATGCAGTTTATTGCTTTGCAACTTAAGTTCCCCTCTCTTTCTTTCCACCCCCCCCCCTTCTTTTTCCCTAGTCAGTCTGAAAAGAACGGTCTTCAAAATTTTTCTCTCCTTAACTCTCGTCCCCTGCAAGAAATTGAAAATAAGTTTTAGTAGTTCGATTGGAGTAATAATGGAAATTGATGTCCTAAAAATGCATTTATTCAGGCGCTTTTCGACCATCAATTTCCAAACATTTCTGGAGGAAGGTCCCTGGATCAACATCCTTTCACTAAGGTAACGACCCTTTATTTTTAAATAATTTAAAAAAAGCAAAAGTAATTGGTCATATTTACATACGATTTCCTACCCAAACCAATAAATCAAATTTATTTTACAATTCCAATACAAGAATTACCCCAAACTAAACAACCAATTGTAAAATAAACACCGATTTTAAATATTATGCGACAAAGTATTTTAATGCCTAACTAATTATATACAATCTCTTAATTTTTATTCACCATTTGAAGTCTGTGCCTCCTATAAACTACTAGCTAACCTAACTGACAACCCACCTTTCGTGTTAGTCAAATTAGTGTTTAGCTCAGGATCCGGTGGGTTAACCCTGAGCTAAACACTAATTTTACTAACACGAAATTAATCTTTGAAACCAAACCTAGTGAGTTACAATAGGTAGTAGTTTATAGGATTTTAATTTTGAAAAACTTTGGAGGAAAATCCCTAACCTCTAATTACTTCGAAAAATCTCCAAAGATAACCTGAAATTGAGTTTTATCTTTCAGGAGAGGATTCTCTCTTCCTTTCCAAAAATTACCTAATGTTGTGGAAAAATCAGAATTGCTTTTGAAAAGAACATTAAAATAAAAAATTTCAAAAGTTGCCGACTATTCATTAGGTAATCATGCTAATGTTATCAAAACCGCTAACGTTTCCAAATATGGTCCGCAATCACGTTTTTCACAACTTCAATTATGAAAAAAATTTGGACGACGCTCCGACTGCTCTCGTATGAAATCTGAAAATGAAAAACCTACAATTTTGAAAAGTGGAGAGGGTTTAAATCCCACCACCTAGTATCACTGAATATCTCTTAAAAACTTTGACTTCGTTTTTTAAGACTTCAATTTCAAATTTGTTTTTGGACCAAAAACCAAAACCGCACTATCCATAACATCATCAAAGTTAGTCCGAAACTGCGTTTATTAAACTTCAATTTCGAAAAATTGAACAGAGGGGTGATGGATTTCTCTTTCTCTTTTTTTTTTTTTTTTTTTTTTTTTAAGAATTGAATTGGGCAAGCAATTTAAAGAAGTTTCGTTCCTTTCATTACCCTAGTGTCAACAAATAGTTCATAATAGCATTTTTAAAATTTTAATTTCTAAAAATTTTCGCAGAAAGCCCTCGAATTTTCCCTCACCGTAGCATTACCAGAATCTGTCTAAACCTGCGTTCTTTGCACTACAATATTTTGGACTAATCCCCCCCCCCCCCGCCCCCAAGTAAGAGTTTTTTAATAGTGCACTCCTTTTTCTTTGGTTGCGCCACTGGGTGACAGTGTGAAGTCCTTGCCCCACCTCGAAAAGAATGAAAAGATCATGGCATTGTTGCTCCCCCCCCCCCCAAGAAAAATGGAAATTGCAAAAAGGGGAAAGGGGGAGGAGGAGCTGATCTTGGTTTTGGGCCCCCTCTAAAATAAAAACATATATACGCCACCGATTCTAATAGCTCAGTATGCCGATGATACATGTTTCATCTCAAAAAATTATGGCCAATCGTTTGCCGCCCAATTAGGACTCTAAAAACAGACGTTCAAAATCAACAAATGGTTCAATACATGGAGAATACAGATTAATGCTAGCAAAACTACCGTCATCTTTTCGCTAGAAGAGTCCCCCTTCGCTCCCCACCCAAGCTTAGCTTAAAACTTATTTTCAAACCAAAAACCCTCAATCTTCATTAAAAGTAAACATGGAATATTGAACAAGTTGTATTTCATGTACTTAAGTTGATCATCAAAAACCTCTTTTAAAATCATTAGTTCACAAATTGGAACATTTACTATAAGCTCTAAATATATCTCTAAACATACAGCTAAGCCTACGCGAACTTCAAAATGCATTATTTAAGTCGATATTACCATGGGTATGCAAAAATTTTATAGTCTAAATTATTTGCGTTTCTTATATTTTAAATGTGAAAACTAAAAGTAATCATGAGCAGCATTAACTGCATCAAAATAATACAAAACTAAGGATTGTAACTTCGTACTTACCGCTGCGCCCCGGAAGGTAAATAAACATGGCCGACAGTGAGTAACTTCATTTCACTTCGTTGGTTGAACAGAAGCTCTGATTGGCTGACGATGAAAGCACCTAATTTTGGTGCTTTATGTTTTGATTCGAACCTACACGTGACACGCGGTGGTTGATGTGAACACAGTTGAACCAAACTATGGTTACATCAACAGTGGACTTTCAGTTTGAACCGTATTATGGTTAAAGGTTGAACAGATATTTTTTACAGTGTACCCCTTAACATTTCGGAGAAAAAAAAATTTTGACCCACCCTAGTGTGTTCGTAGTTATTTTACGAGAAGCAAATAATAAATGGATTTGGAACTTCAATGCAAAGAAACTTTAAATGTTCTTAATTAACTTTCTTTTTAATGGAACTTGAATGCAATTTAATGGCTTTTTCTAAAAAATTTCGCTAATTATACACTTAACTATTATCTAATCAAACAGGATTCCTGCCCAACTTTTTGCAGGAAGATTTCAATGGTTGAGGCCCTTGGCAAGTTTTTCAACTGTCACTGTTTTTGAAGCCAAAGATTACGTACGTGTTGTTTTTCGGCTTTCACGATGTAACCGAAATATCGCCATTAAAAGAATATTTAAACCATTTTATAATCCGCCGGCTAAATTAAGCAAACTTTAATCAACGCGAAAACTTCAACTAATTTGTCTTTTTGCTTCATTTCAAACAATCGCCAAATTTTATCACTAATTTTGGAAACATTTCGAATGAAAATTTTTAGCATCATTTTATTATCACCAAGAGTATCTCAGCATTTGGCGACAATGTCTCTTTGACAAAAATTTGTGACAGACCGTTTTTCAAAGTAGGGAGGGGCAGCATTATCCAAGGTATATCTCAAAACGATTACCGCAAATTTAGTGTCCTTTTAAATCGCACAAAGAAGCTACTATAATTGAAGTTTCCCAATATGACTAACGCTAGTACAGGGGGGTTACGGGTGGCTACATTTTTTAAAAACAGGTTGTACTTATAAATAGCCATATAGGGAAAGTTTTAGACTATGTTAAAAAATGATAATAATAATATATAACATAAATCTTTTTAAACAAGTGAAAGTGGGGTTAATACAACTTTTTTACGTCCATGTAGATAAATTCATGCATTTGATGATAGGTGAGATATGTTGCATTAATATACAACTCTTTAGCTCCGATTTAGGGACACACACTACAAATGCTGTCATGCTTTGAGGAGGAGGCGGTTTAGTGGATCATTGACTTTTTGAGGGGGGGGGGGGGGAGCAGTCAGTAATGTTTTTAAAAATTGTGACATCATTCATGGACAGCACCTCATAGTATTTAAAAACTCTTTCGTCGAGGAAAAAAAGTTATTTTTAACGAATTTCATAAAATTAAAAACTCAGTAATTATGAATTAAAGAATTCAGGCAATTTCCGCATAAGAAATAAATTGTAGAGACTGTATCCCAGGTAGCACACTTAACATTCAACCGTTTCATAAACGTTTTAAAATGGTTGTCAGAACGTCAGCAACAATTTAAATCGTTTGTTGGTATGGCTCCAGCAGTCCTTTTGTTAGAAATTAAGCCCTGATTGCACTCATCTTTTCAGCTCAAAGGACATTACGCTTCTCGCTCAACCTTCCATTGATTAATTTGGCTGAAAAGTCAACTCGGAATATTCAGAATCATTGATTCATGTCCTCCGTTTATTAAATCTGACCGCTTTTCTTCTAGCTCTTCATTCAGTTTCTTTCAAGCAAGCAGTGGCGGCCCGAGTGTATGCATACCACTTAATTTGCGATCTACCTACTTACGGTTTGAAGCGTGGCCGCCGATGTTGAGTAATCTTCGAGGACACACCCTTGTGAGGCTTCTTTTCGCCTTTTTTATGCATTGGCAATTATTTTAAAACACGGTCCGGTGAGATAGGTGTTGCTGAATGTCGTCACTCACAAATTGTTTGAAACAAGACAGAATACGAAGAAAGAAAATCTAGTGAAGTGTATATTATTGAATTGTGTGTGTGTGTGAAATTAATTTTCGTGCGACCCTTAGAAGGAACGTTTGCAATAATAATGCAAGTGAAACCGAACGTCTTTGAATATTCTGTATTTGCTAATGAGAACTCTCTGCAGTATGCAAATTTCTTTTGGTAAGTAATCTCGCTATTTTTTTTCCCTCGAGAATATAGCCATCCATATTTTGTTCCCTAATGACTGCATTGGACGGAAAAAAAAAAGTGTACATCATCCATAGTTTCTAAAATCGAGCGAAGCCCTTTTTGTGTTCAAGGAGAGGAGAGAGGGGAGCATTAACCATCGAACTATTACACATCGATGGGATGTAATTAAAAGAAAAACAAATATAGTGTATTGCCGTAGTAAAAGTACTTCATTTCATTTTCAATCTTATTTATATTTGTGGCAGTGAAAAGCAAAGGGATGGCCAAAATTAAAAATTTGGAGATAATCAGTACAAATGATAGGTGAGCAGGGGCGTGCACAAAAATTTTGGGGCCCGTCATAAATGACTTTTCCGGGCCCCCCTCCATATTGTTTACCTGTATATTGCACGCATGGTTTTAAAAATATTTGTCCCCCTTTAGGCTCAGGCCGGGCCAACAGGTGCCTCTTCTCTCTCCTCCCCCTGTGAACGCCCCTGTAGGGAAGCCACTCTGTTTTTGGGCAAGATATAGTACTAGTAGCCCTGACAGATGCTGCTATACAGCAGGGATGTCCACCCCCCTATACATCGAGAAGAGCCCCAAAAGCAAGAGCCCCCCCCCCCCCAAAAAAAAGTTAAAAGTAACCCTTAAAACACACCCCTTAAAAATTTCAATAACGCAATCTGCGCCATGACCCTTTTTCTAAGTGTGCACACCTTTATACAGCGTGATTTAGAAAAAAATTTCAATGAAAGCCTACCTAGGACCGAACCTAGTAACTCGTTTTACTCGACACTTGAAAATGTCCACCCTTTGCTTCTCACTTCCTCATTTGTGAACTAAAGTTCAAACAACATAATTCATACTGCATGTTTCTTCACTAGTTTTGCAGTGCGACTCATATGCTAGGTGCCGCCTCCAACCCCCCCCCCCCCCTCCCTTCCTGGGTATAATTTCGGATTCGAAACACACAAGTGATGCAGATACTTTGAATTTTACGTTAAAAAATGTTTGAAAAAGTTGAGATTTTTTTTTTTTTTTTTGCTGAGTTTTTTTTTTTTTTGAATTTATGTACAGGTATCCCTCGTACAACACAGTCAATTCGTTCCATGTAGTATCGAAACCGTGTTATGTGAGACTTTTTTATAAATGTTTTTTTACTCATTTTTTTAACCTAATGTACATATCATAAATCATGCCAATGTGTACCGTGATATATCGAAATCAAATCATAAGGTGCAAATGTAATAACAGCTGAAATTTCAGCTCAATAGAACATACAAACGAAAACTGGCAACCAGAACATACAAAGACCCACTGATTTAAAAGTAAGAGTTGTTATAAACGATAAAACTTAATTATTTTACATACCTCAAATTAAAACTGTTATGCACGAGAAAAAACTTTATCCGCTTTTCTTTCTGTAAGGACAAAACGCATTCCATAAAAAAAAAAAAATCTGAGCTTTTCTGTAGCATTAAAGTTTGTCTGAGCAACAACAACAAAACAAAATTTAAAGTAAAATAAATAGAATCATTTCTATTTATTTTATTTCATACTAGTGGTACCCGCACGGCTTTGTCCGTAATAGGAAAATTAAAAGATCTTTTGGTTCGCCTGTATATTTACAAATAATGTATGGTGAATTTTCTCGCCAAATTGGCTTGTGCCCATGTTACGGTTCCACGTTATGATAATTTCGTAATTTATTCGTCCATCTTATGATAATTGGAATAGAAAAACAACCACATCGAATTGTCGAAAAATCGCTTTGAGGTGCACACCCCTATGCTACAAACTATCTTTGTGCCAAATTTCATGAAAATCGGGCGAACAGTCTAGGCGCTATGCGCGTCACAAAGATCCTGACAGACAGAGAGAGATCCGGACAGACAGAGATCCTGACAGACATAGAGAGATCCGGATAGAGAGACTTTCAGCTTTGTTATTAGTAAAGATTTTGTTTCGACTACATTTTTTATTTATTGTTTGCCAGATTTAGCTTATGTGTAATCCTAATTCGCAACTCCAACGAACTATAGGGGGCACTGTAGCCACTTTCTAATGGCGGACGAGAAAGGTAAAACAAACGCACGTGGTAACGAAGAAAATGCTAATAAGCCTAGTAAATTTTGTTCATATGCATAATTTTTTCGCTTTATTCTTTTTAAATTAATTTTCAAAGTCTTGTTGATATTCTGGCCCACGTAGAAACAAATGAGAATTCAAGAAGCATTACTAAACGTCAAATGTTAAAGCAAACTACGTAGTTCGTAGTTCTAAGCAGCCATTTCCACGATGTTGGATTCGATATTATCAATTCTTGATAAAAACTAAATAATAATTGTGGCCTGACAAGAATAACAACTAATGCTAGAAAATGTAATGTGACATTACGAATTATTATGAAAAGAAGATTATACTTCTTTGCCTTGCTTGGCTAGCTCTTATTGTTTTGCATTTTTAGCTGAATTATTTCTCTCAAATTCCCGAATCGGTTAATTTAAAATTTTTCTGTTTCGCTGTTTCCAATTTCTGATTTATGATTTAATTATATCATGCTATGCAAATCATCAACAAAATTCTCACGGATATATGGTGGTAGTTTTCTTTTCAGTTGATCTACCATTATTTCTTTTTACTTATCGAATTCTGTAATCTTTCTACCATTTTATTCCACTCATAAT
Source organism: Uloborus diversus (assembly GCF_026930045.1). Classification (NCBI taxonomy): domain Eukaryota; kingdom Metazoa; phylum Arthropoda; class Arachnida; order Araneae; family Uloboridae; genus Uloborus; species Uloborus diversus. The sequence continues at coordinate 145,903,386 of NC_072731.1, forward strand.
AAAAATTAAAAATGGTTTAACCAACATGTGTAATCTCGCCAAGGCTACTTTGCTCCCACAATACTAAAACTATAACCCTAAACAAATTTGGCGAAATCTTTCAGCTTAGAATAAAAGCAAAAAAGTAAATTCTTTCTCGATTAAACATTTTTTATTTTGTTCTACGGTAATATATTCAAGAAAATATTTTGCATACTGTCCATTCCAACTAAATGCTGCTGTAAAATATGGTTAGTTAAATCAATTTAAGATTTAAAAAAAAAACCATATTCTTACAAATTCGCACAAAACAATAAAAAATTTTACCTGGTATAACGTTATCCAAGTTTGTTAATCCAGAGTTTTCTTGTGTTAACGCTGCTTTCACCATTTCTCAATCAACTCACTCTTTAGAAGGAAATAAGGAAAACTAACATTATTTTGAGAAGCTCTAGAATACTACTAAGGGACGAAACAATTTCTGTAGCTGAAAGCAATCTAAGGCACATCGATTGCGTTAATAAATACTCAGAACAAACTGCCTGTGTTTACGTCAACGGACACACGTGGAACGCAATGTGACAATGTTTTAGTTTTTTTGCAGTTTTGTAAATCATCGCAAGGTAGTGTATTCGAGCGCTGGAGTTGCGAATCTTATTTTCTTACAATGCATTGGAAACAAAATAATATTCATCTTTTTGCTTTTAGAACACTAATGCGAAAAATTAAGTATGTATTTAAAAGTTAAATGTTAGTGTTATACGGGGTAACCAAACCTTTGAGCCCAAGACAGACAATTTTTCGTAAAAGTTTCATAAAAACAAAGTAAAAACTTATTACAGATGTTAACATACATTTTATGACAGTGTATGGAACAAAAATTCTATATATCTTTATTTCTATACTAATAATAAAGTTGAAAGTCTCTCTGTCTGAATCTCTGTGACGCGCATAGCGCCTCCGGACAATTTTCATGAAATTTGGTACAAAGTTAGTTTGTAGCTTGGGGGTGTGCACCTCGAAGCGATTTTTCGAAAATTCGATTTTGTTCTTTTTTTGTGTCAATTTTAAGAACATTTTCCGGAACAAAATTATCATAAGATGGACGAGTAAATTACGAAATTATCATTACGTGGAACCATAACATGGGAAGAGCAAATGAACATAGCCAATTGGCGAGAAATTCATCATCCATGATTTGTAAATATACAGGCTAATCAAATGACATTTTAATTTTCTACTACGGGCAAATTCGTGCGGGTACCGCTAGTATTAAAGTATTTTTAGTGAGAAAAGTCTCCGAAATCTTACTACGAGTCTCTTAATCTTAATTTTTTGAACTTTTCACCTCTCTAATCGGTCTTTCAAAAGAACTGTCTCGGTTAAAACATTACTCCCCTCTTCTTGAAGTCAAACGAAATCATGGCCATGAAATGTTTGAAGAAAAAAGCAGGGGGGGGGGTGCTGGATTACTTTTATTATTACTAGTGGTACCCGCACTGCTTTGCCCGTAATAGAAAAAATAAAAGGTCTTTTGGTTCGCCTGTATATTTACAAATAATGTATGGTGAATTTTCCCGCAAATTGGCTTGTACCCATGTTACGGTTCCACGTTATGATAATTTCGTATCTCGCCAATTGGCTTGTGCCCATGTTACGGTTCCACTTTATGATAATTTCGTAATTTACTCGTCCACAGAGATGGGCAGATTCGTATTCGTAAATCCGAATCCGAATTTGATTTACAGCACCTTAACGTGTCAATCCGAATACGAATACGTTCGTATTCACAAGTGTGAATTCGAATAGATTCATGTTTGCTAGTGCGAATCCGAATACGAAATTCGGATTCATACCTATGAATCCGAATCCGAATCTATTCGGATTCAGACCTATGAATCCAAATCATTTCTGATTCACATCTATGAATACGAATCCATTTGGATTCACACTTGGATTCACTGAAAAATTCAATTTAAAATGCCAATATAAATAAATAAATGTTTGTCTGTACCTCGCTACAGTTCGAGTTTTGGGTGTTAGCGAGTTTTTGGGTGTATATTTATTTGCGTCAAACTAAGTAATTGACCCGAAAATGAACTACCTACTATTTGGAGCCCCAAGTCGAATATGACTGGACCCAGGTTTTAGAAGTCCATAAAAAGTTAAAAATCATGATTTTATGGTCATGAACACTAAAAGTTTTCGCTAATTTTTCGTACAGTGAAGTACCCATGCTTGGGACAGTTTTGAACTTTTACCTCTAGTAGCATATTAGTCATACGCTTTCCATTCGAACGAAGTATTCTATTTTCAGGATTTGCCTTACTACGTCCCTTCAAGACAAGAAATAAGTGTGTAGATTTGTCCCTTTAAAAATAAAACAAAAAAAAAAAATGTTCATTCTCCCAAGTTAGGGACCTCTCTAGGGGGTTCGTGATAACGAATTCTTCATTAGCAGATATAAGACTAGCTTTGAATTCTTCCACAGTATCAGTGGAGTGGTATCGCTGTAAATGGCGTATTAAATTCGAAGTATTCAAAATGTTCACCTGAACTTCTTTAGTTTTTGAGGGAACATTCGCATCACATTTTAAACATAAAGCTCGAATAGATTTATGAGAGGCTCTCTCTAGGGAAATAGCATCGGCATTATCACTCACCGGCTTGAAAAAATCACCACTTAGTGCTGATCTGAGCGAAAATCGCAATTTCTGAAAAGGGTTGCATTCCGAATTCAAATAATTGTTCTCGGAATAATAAGTAATCTTATTAAAAGAAACAAAAAAAAATCATATTATTATTAAATAAATGTAATTGAAACCGAAGAAAAATATAAAAAAATCATAGTAGCAATATACATTAAAAAAGAAAAAAAACTTGCAAAGTATATATATATGAAACGAGATTACCTTTCAATGAAATTAAAAATAATAAATTAAATTGGATACGTACCTATTAAGAGTTAAGCTTAGAGTGGTTCAAAAAAACTTTTTTTAGCTAGAGTCCAGGACACATTCTATTTTTTTTTTTTTTTTTTTTTCAGATTTACTAATAGTATTATGCTGTAAAAGTTTCAGTTTCTTACTCAAATTTTAAGAGGGTGATCAATTTAACATTAGTCGTAACATGGAAAATGTCACAAATTTGGAAACATTTAATTTTCCCAGCTGTGTTTTTGTAAATATTTTTTTTTTTTTTTTTGCAATGTATATTCATATTACTTTTGTATATTATAATATGTAGCATTGTTATTTCAATGCAATTTTTAACGCTCCTCCCCATACTTACGATGTTTGGGGGAGGGAGTTGAGCACTCTCTTTCAGTTGAAATAAGAAGTCAAAATTCTTCCGGTATATTACTGTCCACAAGTCTAAAAATATTGAGGGGTGTCCTGTTATCTATTAGAAACTTTTTTTACATGTATTTTTGAACCATCCTAGTTAAGCTATTTACTTATTCACTAAAAAATAAACATACAATCCTCCTCAACTCACAGTACGTCAAAACAGTGAGAAAAAAAATATGCATGCGTTTTATAAGATAAGAAATCTGAAAAACACTCTTCTTTTCAGTCCTTGATGAGTTTTATTGGGGAGTCAGTACCCCCTATACCATCAATGTTAATTTGCAAAGGTTCATGTACCTTATTCTGAAAATCTATTAAAGATACAATAATGAAATTTTTTCTGTACCTTAAGTAGACTCTTTTCTCTGTACTAAAGTAAAATTTTACAGAAAGGAATCTTAGTTTTTATTTAAAAAATTCTAATTTCGAGATATTGCAATTTAAGGGGGAAAATCATACCTTATCAACATATGTTTACCTTTTTTTGAATCACTTTTTAATTTTCTTCTAATATGAGCACGATCAAGAAATTTGTATCATTAAAAAGGTATTGAAATGGAGTTTCAAAATATATAAAAATCAAAAAATCAAATTTTTGAAAGTATTTAGGGTACTGACTCCCCTTAAAATACAAGAAGCATATGGTTTCCTTTTTTTCTTCGTGCATTTTATTTCAGGTGTTATTTTTCCAAAAAAAAAAAAAGGAAAATAATTCTATGTTCTACGCTATTTTTATTTTCTCAGTTTATGTACTTCCATATTATTTCCTTTTTTTTCCTTAGAAAAAAGAAAAGTGTTATTTATTTTGATTGTTAAAAAATTTCTGGGAAATACACCCATATGGATATGGGACTTTATATTGTAGCAAGATTTTATAAAGCTCAGATGTGTAATCATTTTTTACTGATTTCTGAATTACTCAAACTTAGATTTTATGAATTTTTAACCATATATAGGAAAAGAATGATCTAATTTAACATCTAACTTGAGCATTTTAACTTGTTAGTATCAAATACTATAATTAAATTTAAATTTCAAAAATTCTATTTAATTCAGAAAAATCAGGTTTAAATAAAAAAAAATCCGAGTTATATATATATATATATATATATATATATATATTTTAAAATCCTGATTTTTATCAACCCTGTTATGAAGTAAGATCCAACAATTTAAACACTATTCTATAATCTGCTTAGTAAAATATGTAGAGTTTTTGTTGTTCTTGAGTACTGATTAAAAACTTCCCGATTTATCTGTTGATAATCACTGTATTCTGTCAGTGCATTATGTTTTTATACATTATTCATTAAAACTTTTTGTACAGTTTAACCTCAAATTATTTCACAAAAATTCCCAGCAGATTCCATCGTTATTTCCATTTGAAATTGCATTTGAGGAAAAATATGAGCAATTTGACGCAGTAAAAAACATTTATCGCCGCTTGAATTTCATTACATTTCATAACGAAACTACCGTTCTTGCCACTCTAATAACTCTCAAACCGGTTTCCGTGCTTGATCATGGCGGCCAATGGAAGCAGTATACGAGTCGTTCCTCTACCCTATTATAGAACTCTTTGGTACAAACAAGAACGTTTTCGCATTAGTCAACGGTTGCGATAGTTGAAAATAAATGCGAAATACAAAATACAACCTAGCTTTCTTTTACGCATTTTCTGTTTTTTCGTGAGAAATTTGGTTAGTAGAACTATTAGTAAATAATTATCTTTGTGATCGATGGTTCCTTCCGGAGATGGAGTGGTTCAAATGTATGTTTGTATTATTGAATAAAAACCGTTTTCTTCCATCATAATACAGTAGAACCTCTCAATAAGGGACACTAAGGGGGCCAGACAGTTTGTCCCTTAAATAGAGGTGTCCCTTATTTGGAGGTGGATGAATTGATGTATGGCTGTGTACTTAGTAGTATAATATCACAATAAACATTAACACTAAGACATTTAACCCTTATGATTAAATACTGAAAATGTTAGTTATATGCTAAATAAAATTCATAATTATTCTAATTTCTAAGTTTATATTAATTTATTAATTAAAATTTAATCAAAAATTTTGTAAAGGCAAAGTTTTGTAGCATACAGAAATAATTTTGAAGTAATTCATTACATATATTTGCTTTATGTTATGTAAATTACAATGTAATACTATGTGAATTATAATTAATGTTCAATTTTTTTAAGTTTTATATACACAGCTAATTAGTTGCTGTGCACTCTCCGTCAGCCCTGAACCTACTTAAAAAAGTTGTTGAGCGGACAAACATGCATGTTAATTTCAGCAAGTTTTTTTACAATACATTACTTATTTCCTTCACATACTTATGTTTAAGTCCGACTTAACTCAAATTATATTTTTAGAGGAAAATTGAAACTTGAATTCCAGTAAATTCACTATTTCATATGCGCTTATATATTATTTTTTGCATTTTTTTTGCTTTGTAACTGTCCCTTAAACAGAGTGTCCCCTTAATTAGAGGTAAATACATGGAAGTCCCTATTCGGACTGGGACCAGGGGCGTAGCTAAGGGGGGGGGGTTTGGGGACAAACCCCCCCCCCCCGAAACGTTAGTCTCAAAAAAAAAAAGAGAAAAAGAAGAGAGACGAGAAAGAAAAAAAAAGAAGAAAAGGAAAAAATTCCAAGCGATTATATATATATATATATATATATATATATATATATATATATATATATATATATATATATATATATATATATATATATATATATATATATATAAAAGAAGTAACCCCCCCCCCCCGAAAGTCGGGTCTAGCTACGCCACTGACTGGGACCCAAAAAAATGTCCCTTAAATAGAGGTGTCCCTTAATGGAGGTTCTACTGTATATTTGTTCTTTTTTTTTTAAACGAAACGTTTCAAAGAGAATCTGCATTTTCAACGGTACAAATATCTGTAACATCAACAAATTTTTACAATCAAATTTGGTCCTTTGTAACATGAATCACTGTATATTCATTATATTTTAAAGTTGCGAAATTGAGATAAATTATCTGTGGTAAAATTGTATAAACAAATCAAGTTTCAATTTGCTTGACTTTGGCAGAATTCCACTTTTAAAATTTTTAGACCCATAACAATATCGTCACTTTTCTTCAGAAATTCACTAACACCGAAAACTCGACCTGTAGCGAGGTACAGACAGACATTTATTTATTTATATTGGGCTTTTGAATTGAATTTTTCAGTGAATCCAAGTGTGAATCCAAATGGATTCGTACTCATAGATGTAAATCAGAAATGATTTGGATTCATAGGTCTGAATCTGAATAGATTCCGATTCGGATTCATAGGTATGAATCCGAATTTCGTATTCGGATTCACACTTGTGAATACGAATGTATTCGTATTCGGATTGACACGTTAAGGTACTGTGAATCAAATTCGGATTCGGATTTACGAATACGAATCTGCCCATCTCTGCTCGTCCATCTTATGATAATTTCGTTCTTAAAATCGGAATACAAAAAAAATCACATCGATTTTTTGAAAACTCGTTTCGAGGTTCACACCCCCATGCTACAAACTAACTTTGTGCCGAATTTCATGAAAATCGGCCGAACGGTCTAGGCGCTATGCGCGTCACAGAGATCCGGACAGAGAGACTTTCAGCTTTATATTAGTAAAGTTAGTTTTATATTAGTGAAGATTATTATTTTAATTTTAGAGCTGCAGAAAAGAAACGGAACACTCGCCAGAGATTGATTAATTTATTGGATACATTAGAAATTTTAGATTGAAGGACATTTTTGTAGTTACTCAGTTCTATAATCCTTCCATTGCCTTTACGCAGAAGTTTTTGTTAGGGAGGAGGGGGAGGGGAGTGCAAAACTTGAATTCCAAATATTCCGACCAAAAAGTTCATTGGAAGTTGTAATTTACTGACATGCTTCAACTGTGGATCCAGAAAGGAGTTATGAATCCTCCCCCCCCCCTCTTAAGCGAACAAATATAGCCTAAAAGTGCATTTTGGAGACGAATATTTTGAAAAATTCTCCTAGACCCTCTCTTCCCTTCCTACAGAAATTCTGGCTTTTCTCTTTCAATTGAACCCAAAAGACAAGTTGTAGAATATCTTCTTTTTTTTTCTCTTTTTGTGACTTCATATTAATTATTCCTTTGTTCAGTCATTGTGTAAAACTTAAAGCTTTTATTCAATAACAACGTAAACATCAAAAACGTTACATCACTTAATCATCAAACGTAAATCTCTTTCTCAAACCCGATAATTCCGAAAAACATCAAACGTCTTACAAAAATCGTAGTTCCAATCCCCATCGTTGCCATTCTCAATAACCCAAGTTCTTGCTTACAATCGGCCATCCTACAATCTAGTCGTCCACGACCTAGAGTATATAGTCTTGCAAGTGAATAGGCAACTTCTTGGCTCTTTGCTTACGGAATGTATATACTTCGTCGTTCATATGCTGTGTAGTCTCATCAGTCTCGGGAAATGGGGAGATGAGTTCGCTCGACGGTAACGGTTCGCTAGCTTGTAATTCATCATCTGAATAGCTGCACGTCACATTGTCTAGTGTGCTATCTTCTTCGTTCACAATGTGAAATAGTTTGATTTGTGAAGCGTGTGCAGTAGTCGTATGTGGCCGCCTTTTTGCGCCCTTGCCCTTGTGTTCGGAAGTCCGCAACTTGATATACATCTGATGGTAGGACTTTAATTGTTGCAAAAGGACCTCGATACTTGACTTGAGTTTTAGTGCTACTTCCAGTACATTCTGGCGCTCGTTTTATCACAACCTCATCGCCAACTGAATACTTATAAGCTTCGCAATGACGTTTGTCAAAACCATGTTTCATTTTCTTCTGAGCTTTCAAAATGTTTTCCCGGGCTTCTCCTGAGTATTCATCGGAATCAGGCAACAAATCTTTTGGAAAATCTCCAAGCTTCACTGATTTAAAACCGTATAACAGTTCAAAGGGTGGTTTACCTGTCGATTTGCTTCGGGTCCAATTTATACACCGTTGAACATCAGACAGCGTTTTATCCCAATCTTAGTGAGAATCCTTTCGAACAGCTGACGATATCATTGGGATAAGAACACGATTTATTCTCTCTAGTCTTGACCGTTTGCTTGTGGTCTTTGACTGCAATTCAATGTATGTTTTATACCATACTTTGAACAAAACTCTTCAAAACTATCTGACTTGAAACATTGTGCACGATCTGTTACCACACGATTAGGACTTCCAAAATCATTTATCAATTCTTCAAAGTGTTTTAAAACACATTTAGATGAGCAGCTGGAACAAGGACGTAAACGTACAAATTTTGTCAAGTTATCAACAAATACCAAGAGTTCGTTATTGCGATTTGAATTTAGAACAAAAGGACCCAGAAAATCTAGATGAATTATGTCAAATGGTCGTTTTCCTGGTGGAATAGTGTTCAGTTTTCCTTGAACTTTTCCTGATAGAATTTTCGCAAAGGCACATGTTACGCATTGTCGTATATGTTGTCTAATGTAGCTGATCATCCGGGGAAACCAAAACTGTTGAGATATTAAAGAGACAGCTTTATCTACTCCAAAATGTCCAGTAAAATCATGAAATCGTATAGCAAGATACTTTCGCATCGACTTGGGCATTACGAATTGTTTTCTTTTCTTCCCATCTACAACTGGCACATGGTATAAAATGCCGTTGATAAGTTCAAATTTGGCATCAAGATTCTTCTGCTTGTTCAGTTTAGGGTTTTTCAACATTTCAATAATAGCTTGCAGTTCCTCATCTTGTGACTGTATCAGGGCTACTTTGTCCTCTTCCGTAGCAATGTATAACACTATAGGCTCCGACTGATTATCTTTTCCCTTGTCTTGCCTACACTGATTTTCATCATCAGCGTTTTCAATTGGAGCACGACTTAGGGCATCCACATGCAGCATTTGAGATCCAGGTCTTTGTTTTACTTCGTAGTCATATTCGCTCAATTGCTCAGCCCACCTGGCAATTTGTGGTTTTATATTTCTTTGACTGTTCAAATAAGCTACTGCAGAACAATCCGTAACTAGTGTGAATCTGAGATCAAGAAGCAAGGGTCGAAGTCTATTAACGGACCAAACTACAGCTAATAATTCTAATCTGCTAGAGTGATACTTTTCTTCATCTGTGGTTGTTCTCCGACTAACACAGTAAACAAGATGTAACAAATTATTTTCATCCCGTTGAAGTAACATACCCGCCAATCCCAAAGAACTTGCATCAGTATGAAGTTCAGTTTCATGACGTGGATCAAATAATTTCAAAACTGGCTTTGACGTTAATATTCTACGAAGCCTCTCAAATGCTTCTTGGTGCCTATAATTCCAGAGAAACGATTGGCCACTCTTCAATAATAGAGTAAGTGGAGCAGCAATGGAGGTATATCTTTTAATGAATCGTCGAAAGAATCCTGTCAGTCCTAAGAATCGGTGTACTTCTTCCTTAGACTTTGATACAGGAAATTCAGAAATTGCAGAGAGTTTTCTCGGTCCAGGTCGAATACCTTCTCTGGTCACAACAAATCCCAAGTACTCAACTTCAGACATTCCAAACTCACATTTTGATAATTTCAGAGTTAATCCTGCATTACTTAAACGTTTAAGCACTTCTCGCAGTTTAATCATTATGGTTTCAAAATCTAAGCATTCAAAAAAAATATCATCCACGAAACACGATACACCATTCCACAATAAATCTCCCAAAGCTAGCGACATACACCGTTGAAACACGGAAGGACCATTCGCTAGGCCGAAAAACATACGTGTTGGTTCAAAATGCCCATCGGGAGTCGTAAATGCTGCTTTTCGAGAGGATTCATTGTCCATTGGGATCTGGTTAAAACCTTGGCAAGTGTCAAGTATGCAAAACAAATTATAACCAGATAGTTGGTCGAGCAAATCATCAAGGCATGGTAAGGGGAATTTATCTTTGACTGTTTGAGAATTTAATTGCCTGTAATCGATTACCATCCGATATTCTCCCGTTTTTTTCTTTACTAGCAAAACTGGACTACTATATTCGGAAGAGCTGTCTCTAACTATTCCTTGTTTTTTTAATTCTTGAATAATATGGCGTAACACTTCCCGTTCATGATGAGAAGCACGATAAGGTGAGCGAGCTACAGGTGAGCTACCTGGTTTTTCAGAAATACACATCAATGTATTATTGACGCATCCAAGTTCATCCGGTTTTAGTGCTATGCATGCTCTGTATTCAGTCAATAAATTGCAAATTTCCTGTTGTTGTCGAATGTCTATACAAGGGCCGATTTTAATGTCTTTACGTGTAATCTTTTGCCTAATGACTTCTTTTGCCATCAAAATATTAATTTTTCTACTGTCTTCTACTGAATCAGTTTCATTAGAGATTTGGTCGATCTTGAGAGGCTCAGGTTGTAAAATCCCTCTTTTAATAACGTGATTTTTTTTGAGATGCATAGTTTGGTAACTGAAGTTGGCGACTGGTAGTATTGTTTTACCACCATCAAGGTAAACTGCTGTTTCAAGATCTTCACATAGTTCCTTAACTAACACAATTCCATTTTTCTGATCAACGTTGCTTACTACATGGCTTAATTGCACCGTACGGGGTTGTATTTGAACAGGTTCGGAAACTCTGAATACAACTTTTTCTGGGACTTCATCGACTTCGATATTGCACATCTTCTTAAACTCACTGATGTGAAACAGTTTAGACATTCCCTGCTTTCGAACCATGACTAAATTGGGAAAATCTATGTCATTTCCAATGAGAATATTAGGTCCCTCAAAAGTGCCATCGGACACCACATAAAGCTTGACATTTGTCAAATTTACATTGTCCACTGTTACTTGTGCTGTGACTATTTTAAAAGACTCCGTAACTCCACCGATACCCCGTACGTTGGTTGAAATTTTACTCAAGATGATCGCATTTATTTTAGTTACAAATGTTTCTTTAATCATTGATATGTCTGCTGCGGTATCCATAATTGCCTCCGTAGTGATGCCGTTAATAACGATAGTCTTAGTACTTACGTTTCTGTCCGAAGGATTCGAATGAGAAATGTTCACTAGAGGAGAAATAGAGGGTTTTTGTGGACAATCTTTTGTTCCATGACCTTCCATTCTACACCTGGTACACAACTTGGGTCGTCTCAATTTTAGACAGTCACGAGAAAAATGTTCCTTTTCATTGCAGATATAACATACTGTAACGGATCCGACGAGACTTCCAACTTTCTTGAAAGGATGACACAGTTCTTGATAAAAACACAGGAGTTTTATTTACACTATGTACAGGAGAAATCGTTAAAAACTGCTAAATTAATCATCAGCAATTAAACAAACATCACACAACACCGTAAACTCAACGGTTACACACGTATTTACTTCCAAATACCAAAACAACACAGCGAAATGCCTCGCAATAAACAGAGCTAATACACTCTCAGCACAAATTCTCAATCGAAACTCAACTCTTTATCCAGCGTAACCGTTTATATACACACCGAAAAGAGAGCTCTCAAAGATTCCAGAAAATGCTACAACGTTCTACAACTACACTTTCATTGATAAAATCAGTGAATGAAATAAGAAAAAAAGAATAGGGGATTGTATACTTTAGCCATATGTTAAGGGGTTGTATATTCATTACGGGAAACTATTAACAGGTTACGTTACTACAATAATTACTATTTACAGAATTTGTAACATTGCCCCCTTCCCAAGGACTGCACGTCCCGGGCAGTACAATCCCCAGAAAGGGTGCCAAACTTCTATCACATGTTCACAAATACACACATTAAATAATAACCAATAATGCATAGGAAACACAATAATAACAAGAAATATTACTAAAATTAAAAGCAAAAAAATTATCTACAACTTTTATGTTATCAACCATGGTTGTTTACGTAATACTCATGAACTATGGCCATAGTATGGGGCTAACCGATCATAATGTACAACCCTAGGTTTTGCATTAGGTGATTTTTGGATCCTCACTACGACGTCATTTAGTCGGTTAAGGACTTTGTAGGGTCCATCCCAATGCGACTGCAATTTGGGTGACAGACCTTTCCGTCGGATGGGATTCCATAACCAAACCTTGTCGCCTTCGTTGAATTCATGTCCAGTAGACCTTGTGTCGTATCGGGTCTTCATCTTCTCCGCCGCGATGTTGATTCGCTCTCGTGCGAAGTTATGAACGTCTTCCAACCGGTCCTGGAGATCCTGGATGTACTCCTCAGGCGATGCAGGCGCATCCGGAGGACGACCGAAGACGAGATCACAAGGTAGCCGAAGCTCTCGTCCGAAGAGCATCTGAGATGGGGCAAATCCAGTAGTCTCGTGGACAGCACTGCGGTAGGCCAGCAGGAACAAAGGTAGCTTCTTGTCCCAATCCTGTTGATTACTGGATACCATAAGCGAGAGATTATTCAGGATTGTGCGGTTAAATCTCTCCACCATGCCGTCCGATTGTGGGTGTAGTGGTGTTGTCCTAGTTTTCTCAATTCCGAAAATTTGACATAGGCCCTTAAACACAGCAGAGATGAAATTCCTCCCTTGATCGGAATGAATCTGCAAAGGTGTTCCATATCTCGAGATCCAATGTTGGACTAGAGTCCCTGCTACGGTGGTATCTTCTTGATCTGGAATGGGATACGCTTCGGGCCATTTGGTGAAATAGTCGATGGAAACAAGAATGTATTTGTTCCCATCAGCAGTTCTTGGTAGAGGACCCAGGATGTCGATCCCAATTCGTTCGAAAGGAGCTCCAACGTTGTACAGATGTAGCTTCCCTCTGCTTCTCTTCTTCGGTCCTTTACGAGCAGCACAGGCGTCACAAGAATGGCACCACTTCTCCACGTCATCCTTCGCCTTGCTCCAGAAGAAGCGCTCCCGAACTTTATTGAGGGTTTTCAAGACACCAAAATGTCCTCCAGTCGCACTACTATGTATTTCTTTCAGAACATCTGAAATCCTTGATCGGGGAAGTAGTAACTGCCACCTAGATGTTTTGCCGCCGTCAGATTCCCATTTTCGGTGTAGCACGCCGTTCCGTAAATGGAGCGAGTTCCATAAAGCCCAGTATCTTTTTGTTGCAGGACTGAAGATGGAAACGTCCTGCCAGCTAGGTCGCCGACTGTCACTTTCCATGAACTCCAAAATTGGTTTTATGTCGGGGTCTTCAAGTTGATCTTTTCGAACTTGGTCGTCACTCCATGGATCAGGTTCTGATGATATTGGAGTCACTGTCACCTGATAGGCGGTAGGGCTAGTCGTTCCATACTGTTTCTCGATTCGGGAACAATAGTGGCAGTTCACAGGACAGGGTCTTCTTGATAAAGCGTCAGCATTACCGTGAGATAACCCTTTTCGATGCTTGATCTCCATGTCATATTCCTGGAGCCGCTGTATCCATCTGGCTATCTGGCCTTCCGGATTTTTGAAGTTCAAAAGCCAAGTTAATGAGGCATGATCTGTCCGAAGCAGAAATTTTCGGCCGTAGAGGTAATGATGGAAGTGTTCTATAGCTTTCACTATGGCCAGTAACTCCTTTCTGGTGACGCAGTAATTTCGCTTCGACTTTGATAAGCATTTGCTCCAGTAAGCGATGACATGTTCATTTCTGTCAATTTCTTGGGATAAAACAACTCCGATGCCCTCGTTGCTCGCATCAGTGTCCAGGATGAAGGATTTTTCAGACTGAGGATAGGCGAGGATAGGCGTTGATGTTAAAGCCTCTTTCAGTCGTAGAAATGCATCTTCGCATTCTTTGGACCATTCAAACTTTTGCTTGCTCTCCGTCAGCTTATGCAAAGGTCGTGCAATGTTGGAAAAACCCTTCACAAACTTCCTGTAGTACGTGCAGAGCCCCAGGAAACTTCGCAGCTGATGGACGTTTTCGGGACGACTCCAACTCTTGACCGCGGATATCTTTTCTGCATCGGTTTGTACACCCTCAGAAGAGATGATGTTACCAAGATAGTTCACTTCCCGGCGGAACAAATTACATTTGGACGGGCTTAACTTCAGATTGGCTTCCTTAAGCTTTTGCAGCACCTTCCTAAGATTTGCCAGATGTTCTTCGACACTGCGTCCCACGATGATGATATCGTCTAAGTAGACCAGACAGGATTCGTAGGAAAGTCCTCTTAACACTGTCTCCATAAGACGCTCGAACGTAGCTGGTGCATTGCAGAGGCCGAAGGGCATCACTTTAAACCTCCATAAGCCTTGTCCAGTTGTAAACGCTGTGTTCTCTCGGTCATCAGGGTGTATCTCAACCTGCCAGTAGCCGCTCTTCAAGTCCAGGGTCGAAAACCACTTGTGTCCGGAAAGAGTGTCCAAGGTGTCGTCTATCCGTGGAAGAGGGTAACTGTCTTTCTTGGTGATTTCATTCAGCCGTCGGTAATCGACACAAAATCTGGTGGAGCCATCTTTCTTTCGGACTAAGACGATGGGAGAAGCCCAAGACTGGATGACGGTTCGATTACATCATTCTCCTTCATCTCTTTCAGGAGGATCTCAACTTCTTCCTTCTTGGCGAATGGTAGTCGTCTTGGATGCTGTTCAATAGGGGGGTGTTCTCCAGTGTAAATCCTATGCTGCGTTAAATTCGTATGGCCAACATCCTCCGATGCTGATGAAAACAGATGCTTGAAGTCATCCACAAATTGTTCCGCAGCAATTCTTTGATCTTTCGATAATGGTGCACTCCCAACTAACTTCGATGTCAAGGACTCAGAAGACACAGTCTCGGGGGAATTGATTCTTCTAATGATGCTGTTTACTGGAATACAGGTTGCTAACACTTCACCTTTCCGGACATTCCTTGGCCTTTCACTAACGTTGGCGACTCTCACAGGAATTACATCCTTAGAAAGGTTCACAAGCGTAGATGCTACCAGAACTCCTTTTAGGTTATTGCTTAGATTAGGGTATTCAATGAGTCCAAATCGAAAACTATTGCTTTCGTTAATGGAACCAGGTATTAATGATTCTGACCTTGAGGGAATCGATAAATCTGTTTGGGCTATTATTTGATGAGCGGATTTTACATCATTTTCAGCGTTGAAGATGGCTATGTCTTCTCTCATCGAGTGCAGCTCATTAGTCTTGAAGTCGAGGTTGAAGTCATACTTCTTTAAAAAGAGTCCTTTTGAGGATTCCTGCAATTTCTTTTATTTGCTTTTCCAGTTCAGCAAAGCGTGACGAAACCGGATCAGGCTCATCAGTTTTCACGTCGCGGATTGAATGGCGATCCTTGCGGGTTGCTTGCTGGGCGGCCTCCAACTTCATCGCATACACAACAGCAGAATTCAGGTCTTTGACATCCGCCATCCGTAGAGCTTTCTGGATTTCCGGATCTCGAACCCCGTCGATGTAGTAGTTGAGTGCCAGGTTGTCTCGAACATCCGCAGGACAGTCGCAAAAAGCAAGATGAGACAGTCTCTCGACGTCCGCCGCTAGCTCTTGCAAGGTTTCCCCGGTTTTCTGGAAACGGGACTTCAACTGGAGTCGGCTGAAATCTTTCTGGCACTTCTCCCCGAAGCGAAGCTCCAACGCAGGTGTGAGGGCGGCGAAATCCAGGCACTGGCTGTCCGGAAGGGTCTGAAGAATGTCCGCTGCGTCACCTCTCAGGGATGCAGCAAGATGGCAGGCCTTGGTAGCAGAGTCCCATCCGTTCGCTTCCGCCACTATCATGAATTGAGTTTTGTAAACCTGCCACGAAGTTTTCCCATCAAATGTGGCAAGTTTAATGGACGGTCGAGCAACCGATGTGGGAGCGCCAAACTGTACAGAGCTGCTTTCCGCGGTCGCCAATCTCCTTTCCATATCTTTAAAGATCTCTTCTTTAAATAGATGAAATCTTCTATCTTCTTCTTCAAATTTATTTTCTACAGCATTGAATCGGCTTTCAACGGTATCAACTTTTTCTTCAATAGCATCAACTCGATGCTCTATGTCATTAAATTTATTTTCCATCACAGTCTTTACCGAAATAAGGTCGTTTTTAATTTCTTCTTGGTTAGACGTTAAGTCCTTTTTCAGCACCGTTAAATCGCTTTTTAACTGGTCTTGATTTGCCAACATACTTGCAGTCAGATCACTTTTTAATCGTTCTTGATTAGCCGCCATATCATTTTTTAATTGTTCTTGATCAGCCACCATATCACCCTTCACAGAGTTGATTGCGTCAAGAAGTTGTTTTAATTGTTCATCCGTTGCGCGAGTAATCACCATTCAAATAAAGTCCAAATTCAAAAAGTTTTTATGAAAAAAATGTCCAATGTCACACTTACTCCAAGAAAGTCCAGAAGAAGCCCCACGTTGGGCGCCAATTGTAACGGATCCGGCGAGACTTCCAACTTTCTTGAAAGGATGACACAGTTCTTGATAAAAACACAGGAGTTTTATTTACACTATGTACAGGAGAAATCGTTAACAACTGCTAAATTAATCATCAGATTAAACAAGCATCACACAACACCGTAAACTCAACGGTTACACACGTATTTACTTCCAAATACGAAAACAACACAGCGAAATGCCTCGCAATAAACAGAGCTAATACACTCTCAGCACAAATTCTCAATCGAAACTCAACTCTTTATCCAGCGTAACCGTTTATATACACACCGAAAAGAGAGCTCTCAAAGATTCCAGAAAATGCTACAACGTTCTACAACTACACTTTCATGGATAAAATCAGTGAATGAAATAAGAAAAAAAGAATAGGGGGTTGTATACTTTAGCCATATGTTAAGGGGTTGTATATTCATTACGGGAAACTATTTACAGGTTACGTTACTACAATAATTACTATTTACAGAATTTGTAACAATACTATGGATTCTGTAGCTCTAACACGCGAAATGTCTTTATTCCAACTTTCGTTTGAAGTATGATTCTTTCTCAAAATAAACTCTGGACGGTCATTCACTTGAAGTTTACCCTTAAAAGAATTGTTCAGTTCTATGTATTCATCTATCTTATTAGTCAATTCAATTGGTGTGTTTAATGATGACCATGTGCTTAAATAGTAATCTCTTACTGCAGAAGGAGCCACCTCTTTGATACGATCAGAGATTATCAGTCCTTTTAAGTCGTTCACACTCTCAATTTTCAGTCCTGTAGTCCATCCGGTAAAATATGTTTCTAACTCATAATAATATTCACGCCAGCTCTTTCCATCCTTATGTGAGTAAAATAGTTGTCTGAACTTTTCGGGACTTAATTTATATCGCTTTAAAAGCAAATCTTTCACGTAAGCAAAATCTTCGGCATTTTTTTCTGGTTCTTACAGAATTAATTCAACAATATCACTTGGCAATACTCCAGTAAGACACGCCATCCACAATGTCGATTAAATTTTAACTCGCGTCATCACTCTTTCGAAATGGACAAGATACAACCCTATGTCGTCGTTAATTGAATCGAATTTTCTTAACTGAGCTTGCCAATCCACCTTTGGTAATTCTGACACTGCGCTGCTGGTCTTTGCTTCTGACTCTAATTTCTGTAACTGAAGTTCGTGTTGGCGCTTTTCGCGCTCAATTTCATTTTGGCGCTTTTCTCGCTCAATTTCCTTTTGGTACTGGAGCTGTTCCCTTTCAAATTCCTGTTGGCGTTGCAACTTTTCAATTTCCTGTTGGCGCTGTTCATTTTCATGTTGGCGCTTTTCCCGTTCGATTTCCTGTTGGCGCTTTTCCCGTTCGATTTCCTGTTGGCGCTTTTCCCGTTCGATTTCCTGTTGGCGCTTTTCCCTTTCAATTTCTTGTTGGCGCAGTTCATTTTCATGTTGGCGCTTTTCGCTTTCAATTTCTTGTTGGCGCTGTTCATTTTCGTGTTGGCGCTTTTCACGTTCTTCTTCACTGAGTCGTTCGACATCTAAGCTCGAAATGATGCCCTTAACTATTTCTTCTTCATAATTGTCATTACTTAAGATAACTTTGATCAAACGTATAACTGTTAGGTTTTTAACATCATCTTCTCCTAACTCAGTGGCAATATATTGCAAATCTCTCTTCCTGACTTTTGATAAATAGGACATTGCTTCAAAAAAAAAATTTCATCATCCCACTTCTGAAGTGTAAAACTTAAAGCTTTTATTCAATGACAACGTAAACATCAAAAACGTTAATCATCAAACCTAAATCTCTTTCTCAAACCCGATAATTCCGAAAAACATCAAACGTCTTACAGAAATCGTAATTCCAATCCCCATCGTTGCCATTCTCAATAACCCAAGTTCTTGCTTACAATTGATTAAACCTCTTTGCTAATAATAACATACTTCCTTCGTTCCTTACTCTAACTAGTATGTTGTGGCCATCACGAAACTTTCTTCTATATTTTTCTTTTTTTTTTTTCTGATCCCTCCCCATGCTTGACGAGGAAGCAATATTCCCAACAAAAACAAAATGACACATGCAAAAACTTGACGACTATCCCAATGTCTGAATTATTGCAAAAGCAAAGCAAAGAGCGAAAATTGAAAGTTATTTTAAAAGCCTTGCTTGAATGAATTACAAATATTTTATTTGTTAACAAACATAAGATGGCAACAGTTAAAAATTTTAAATCATTGAGATAATATTTCCTATCATTTCCATACAATTAAAATCACGAGAAATACGCAGACGACAATCTATTACGATTTATCTTTCTTATTGTTGCATTAATAAAAATATTTTTATTCGCAAAAAAAAAAAAAAAAAAAAAAAAATCAGCACCTCTTGGAGCGATCGGCGTCAAAATAGAACCAAAGCCTGTTTACATATGGATTCACATATATTCCAAATTTCAACCAGAACGTAGCATTACTTCTTGAGATAGGGCACTCAAAATGGAAAAAAAGAACGGGTGATTGCGCTACCTCCTTTTTAGCTGTTGACACAAAAATAAAATCAGTTCTTATACCCACTAAGGGCTACTTGCCGATAAATTTTTCTTTCATTCCGTTCATTATTTCTTGAGATACAGCAGTCACAATTGACGACAAAAACGTTCTATAGCTCAACCCCCGTTTGAGTTATTGACACCAAAATTGAATCAGCACCTGTTCCTGTTAATACCAACATATGGACCAAATTTTGTTTGATTCCGCCAGTAACTTCCTGAGGAATAGCAAGCACGCGTAACTCGAAAAACGTCCCATTGCTCCACCCCCCTTGGAGGAATTCGCGCCAAAAACTAATGGGCACAAGTTCACATAGGGGCACATATATGTACTAAATTTCGTTCGATTTCATGCGGTAGTTTTTGTTGTAGAGCGGCCACAAAAAACTGGTCACACACAGACGTGACACACATACATACACACACACACACACACACACACACACACATACATACACACACACAGACAGACAGACATTTTCCAAAAATGGTCGAAATGGACTCAGCACACCTCAAAACGTTCGAATCCGTCAAAATTCGAAATTCGAAAATTTGCACGAATCCAATACTTTCTTCTATATATTAGATATAGAAGAAAGTAAAAATAATGCGAAGTCCGGGTACAATTTTTCGTCTCGTGAATCTACGAGATGGTTCGTTCGAAACAAGAGTCATCAAGCGAATATCTGATCACCCTCCTTACTACTTCTCCAGTTCCCAACAATCATAATCCCTCCTCCATCTACGCTTATCGAATTCGCAACGTATCGTTTTCTTAAACGGTGTCTTTCTAAGTCGGTGATAAAATCGAGACGTAGGTTTGGTGCCAACTCGAATGTTATCTATTAACGCTTTAGTGGCTGGGAGTCTGCTCTACTAAACTCATCTTGTGTTTTAGGAACCTCCAATGGTGTGTAATTTGTGTGCATCGTTTCTCCGATGTGGGCACTACAGGGGAGAGGTAAAAATTCTCTGATGATACATTACTGACTTTTAAGATGAGGTGATTGTCAGAAATGATTTTATATGTCGACGTTCGTGTCTTCTAATATATGTACTGAAATTAAGGCCCTTATATATATGAGTCGCACATCAGCTTCAGATCAGCCTTTTTACTTTCTTCTATATCTAATATATAGAAGAAAGTATTGGATTCGTGCAAATTTTCGAATTTCGAATTTTGACGGATTCGAACGTTTTGAGGTGTGCTGAGTTCATTTCGACTATTTTTGGAAAATGTCTGTCTGTCTGTGTGTGTGTATGTATGTGTGTGTGTATGTATGTGTGTATGTGTGTGTGTCACGTCTGTGTGTGACCAGTTTTTTGTGGCCGCTCTACAGCAAAAACTACCGCATGAAATTGACCGAAATTTGGTACACATATGTGCCCCTATGTGAACTTGTGCCCATTAGTTTTTGGCGCGAATTCCTCCAAGGGGTGTGGAGCAATGGGACGTTTTTTGAGTTACGCGTGCTTGCTATTCCTCAGGAAGTAACTGGCGGAATCAAACAAAATTTGGTCCATATGTTGCCCCTAACAGGAGCAGGTGCTGATTCAATTTTGGTGTCAATAGCTCAAACGGGGGTTGAGTTATAGAACGTTTTTTATCGTCAATTGTGACTGCTGTATCTCAAGAAATAACGAACGGAATCAAACAAAATTTTTTTGACAAGTAGCCCTTAGTGGATATAAGAGCTGATTTTATTTTGGTGTCAACAGCTAAAAGGGGGGTAGCGCAATCGCTCGTTCTTTTTTTCCATTGTGAGTGCCCTATCTCAAGAAGTAATGCTACGTTCTGGTTGAAATTTGGAATATATGTGAATCCATACGTAAACAGGCTTTGGTTCAATTTTGACTCCAATCGCACCAAGAGGTGTTGATTTTTTTTTTGAATAAAAATAGTTTTATTAATGCAACAATAAGAAAGATAAATCGTAATAGATTGTCGTCTGCGTATTTCTCGTGATTTTAATTGTATGGAAATGATCGGAAATATTATCTCAATGATTTAAAATTTTTAACTGTTTCCATCTTATGTTTGTTAATAAATAAAATATTTGTAAATAATTGAAGTAAGGCTTTTAAAGTAACTTTCAATTTTTGCTCTTTGTTTTGTTATTACAAAAATTCAGACATTGGGATGGTCGTCAAGTTTTTGCATGTGTAATTTTGTTTTTGTTAGGAATATTGCTTCCTCGTCAAGCATGAGGAGGGATCAGAAAAAGGAAAAATATAGAACAAAATTTCGTGATGGCCACAACATACTAGTTTTGGATCGGAGTGCGTGTTTGAGTGGTTGTCCTTTCTGGCGAGTAATCGCGTTTAGTGATTGTTCGCTGCCATCGATTATTAGGGACACGTTTTTGTTTATTAAATAGGTGAAACTCGAAACTTTACTGTGGTAACCCTAGCAGCGCAAAAATGAAAAATCCGATCCAAAATGGCTAAACTTAAGCTGATGCGTCGGCCTATCTATATAGCGGCTCTAACTGAAATGAACCCGAATTTGTAACGGGTTTACATCACCATTTCTGTCTTTTTGAATTCCTTTCATTAGTATTATTATTTTTAGTAGTCAAAGAATATAGAATATTCAATAGGCGTACACGGAAGTCATGTAGTGTCCACATTATTTTTTTAATCCTAGTATAATTGATGTTTTGTCTTAACTTCGAGCATGATTTGTGTACACAGGTTTTTTATGCACCTTGTGCCATGTACTGTTTTCCAACCCATTTCTTTTCAAATCGATCACGAAACTGCTTTATTTATTTATTTGTTTATTTATTTAATTTTCATTTTTAATAATTTTGTTATTTATTTTTATCAAGTTCTTTTTGTCTTCGAGTTGGAGCAAGATTTTAATATTTTTCTAAATTTGATGAGCTTTTGCAAAAACTATTTTCTATGAGAAGGGGAGCGCGATTTTTTTTTTTTTTTTTTGTTCTAACCGTAGCGTGTATTTTAATCTGATTCTTTTAAATCTTCCCTAACCAAACAAGAGCAATCTTCGGGATGGGTGAACGGCAGCGAGCAGAGGGCGGAGCTTCTTAGTTGTAAATATAATACGAATGCAATATGAATTGGTTTCAAACCGGCTTTTCTTTTGGTGAGTCCCCCTAACCCGATGTTCGAAATGAATAAACATGTAAATGAATTAATTTTTGCAATAGTAGTTACAGAAGCTTTTATACGTTAATGATATATTAGTTCTTTTTTTTTTTTTGTCCATTCCAGCTTACAACGTTAATTACGTGTTAGAACGCAGTAGGAACCAATTGATCTTATTTCGTGATTCTGTAACGCAGGACCTGATTGCTGAATAGGCCACGGCCTTGGGCTCCCGCTTCTTAAAGGCCCCCAAGTAACTGAAATTGTTTTAGCCCGAGATAAAATTGTTTCAGCCTACTGTAAGGTTTGACGACATGAGAGATTTGTGTTGGTGATTATTGGCCATCGTGTGAGTTTTATGATAGTCGTTATTATTATTATTTTTTAATGTACTTCGATTAATTTATATAATTCTGCTTTCAACCGACAATCGTAAAATAAACTGACGAATTTTTTTATCTTTCCCTTCGCTTCCTTCATCGGCCTCTCGAACTATTATTTTTACTCGCAGCACGCTTATGTTTTGCTCGAATTGTGAAGACAGACTGAACAATCATGTTCTGGAAGAAAAGAAATGAAAAACAAGAGGGGGGAAAAATCTGAAGTATGTATGTGATTTAAAAAAAAACATAATGGAAGCATTCAGTCTCTTGAATGGTTGCGAGTAATAAGTGAAAGCTTTTGCTTAGAAAACAGGATCCTGCCTAAATTTGGCTCCACACTTAAGTGCCACTCATAAATTGTAACGTCAAGTCAATGGAAATTCAAAAGCCTGCTCAAAGTGTTGGAACACCAACTCCTTTCTTCTCCGGCATGTTTGGCTGCTGAATCTTTTGCTAAAATTTTTTAAAAAGTTGTTACTATTTCATTCATACATTTGTAGTTTTATTTTTCCAGCAATGTATGTAGTGTATTTTATCCCAATACTTTTTAAGTATTTTATAATTTTGATACATGGCAGTTCAACTTCACATCTAGTTGAAATTAATTAGTTCAACCAGGTGTGCTCCCCCTCAGTGGCGGATACAGGGGGAGGTCATGGGGGTCGCTACGAAGCACCTCCCAATACTCAAGAACGCCCCCTCCCCGATATGGAAGTTGTGATTTGCTCCTAACAAACTTTGTTGGAAAGCGCTCTTGGGAAGAACATGCTCATAAGCAAGTGTTCAAAATGAACGGGTATGTTCGTTAAAAGTCCTTTGAGTTGTACTTTCATGTTTGAATTTAGCTTTATCCAGTGATGTTTCCATCAATTTTTCTGAGCGTATACTCCCAGTAATCAGTTATACACAATATGTGTATGTGATCACATATATAATATGAAATTTTTTGAAACTTGAGGGTATACGCTATATGTCTAAAAAAAATTTGAGAGTATATGGCGTATTTATTTTTCCCCCTATGGGAACTACCACTAGCTTTATCTAGTTAGTAACAGAAGAAATAATTTTATCTCCAAGTGGAGTTCCAACGAAAATATAAATGTACTTGCAGATTTTTAATTCCTTTATTTTTTGTGACATCTGTGCACAAAAATAAAATAATGATGTGACTAATAAAACTTAGTCCTGCTGATATAAAGAGGACGTTTTGAAAATGCACTTTTTGTGATTAATTGAAAAATTACTGAAATTTAACGTTTAGTTTTAATATAACATTCATATACTTTTGCAGCTCTTCTCTCACCGAAAAAACAAAAAACTTTCAATATTTCTCATTTATATGAGTTAGGTCGAATCATATATTATTAGGCGACCCCTACCGAATCATTTTATTGAAGATCCACAGTTTTATTTATTTATTTTATTTTACTTTTTATCCTTGTGAGTATATATGACTCCAGTAATTACCTAATCGAATACATTTTATTTGCTAATATTTCAAAAGTTTTGTATTTTAATTTAAGTAATTTATGGCAATCAACGTTTGAAAAAGAGCTTTCATCGTGCAGAATTTTTCTTTGCATTACATCTACATTTTTTGTAACTCTCAAATCCGATAATTTTCAAGAATGTTACGATTACGAATCATTTCCCTGTGAGTTGCTCTTCGTCATGCATGTGATGTCATGCTTTCTGCATATCAGTCCGTTACGTAATCAAAAACACGTGTTTTGAGGTACGTTGGCGTAAGTTTTTAGGAGTTGTGGTTTGATTGTTTACACTTTCTCTGTTGTAGTTCTGTAGGCACGCTGACCAGGTTTTGAAGTAAACGAACTGATGTGTGCATCACATGACTTCCTCTTATGCCAATTTAATGCTTGGAGTAAACAAAGAAACACTTTAAATATTTTTGCTCCACGTTTGTTGCGAACTGAAGCAAAAAAACGTTTTATACAGATTAATTTTCCCAATATTTCACATTTTAATGTGATTCAATGGAAAACTCTCTAAATATCGCCAATAGTGACCAAAATGAAACCAAAAAAAAAAAAAATCCGCCAAAAATTTGACGTTAAGTTGGCGAAGAAACTTGGCGACCAAAAGCTTGGTGATATGTCGCCAAGTGTTTGCCAAATTATAACACCACTTGAGTTTGCATTGATATTAACAACGATTTCCCCCCCTCTCCCCCAAAAGGTGCAAAAGACCCTTTTAGGAACATCCGAATGCAACCAAAAGGGGAGGTGCACACTGCACAACTAGATCCCACTAGGAGTCTAGATATCAAATTTCAACTTTCTATGGCATACCGTTTTTGAGTTATGCGAGATACATACGCACATACGTACATACAGACGTCACGCGAAAACTCGTTGTAATTAATTCGGTGATCGTCCAAATGGATATTTCGGGTGTCTATACGTTCTTAGGCACATATCCGCGTGTGGTCGGGTTGAAAAAAAAATCAGTATTCATTCGGGGGCGAGCAAAATGGAAATTAAGGCCAATTTTTTGGTGAAAATTTTTTTGCAAATACAATACTTTCTTTACTTCGTAAAAGGAAGTAATAAAATTTGTTGATTTTTTCTATATGTGTTAAAAAAAGTAGCACCAACGAAATTGTGAAAGGATGTCTGTGGCGCGTCTGCGTTCAGGAGGCATTGAAATTTGGTACTACCAAAAAATTGCTTCGAGCTCCAGGGAGTTGCACCTCGGAGCGGTTTTCTTTTCTTTTTTTTTTTTTTTTTCGAATTAGCTTTTTGGGAATTAAATTTCGGATTTTTTTTTTTTTTTTTTTTTTTTTTTTTTTTAAAGCTAAAATTTGCATAAAATGCTTATCAAAGGGATTGAAAAAATTTTCACTCCCCATAAAATTCTGTGTCGCTCGAAAGACCTTTTTTCCCCCACATCAGATTAAGCTTGTTCCAATTTTCTCAACTAGTTAGAACAGCAGATATAAAGGTTGCTATTTTATCGAAAGTCATATGCTAAACTCAATTCAAGCATAGAACTATAGCACAAAATGTTACTCGAGCCCATAAATCTGCACCTCAGAGCCAGACTGACGTAAGTCCAAAAATGACAATTTTCAGGTTATTACAGCTTTATGCGTCGAATTTTATTCCGCATCGAGTCAGAACAACTTAATTCTGTAAAAAATTTACCAGCATAAAAAAAGCCTTTTCATTAGTCTGGCTCTGAAGTACAGAAATTTGTAAACTACTTTTCAAACGTACAAAGCAGCCGTTTTGCAATGCTGAGGAGTCTCTTATGACCAAGAGCTGTGCAGGTTGGTACAAATTAGTTTGAAACCCGGGACAAGGGTGTTCTTCAAGGTCTTAAAACATAACTTGGATATTAGGGTGGTTGAAAAATACATGTAAAAAAAGTTTCTCTTAGATACCAGGACACCTCTCAATATTTTAGACTTGTGGATAGCAATGTACAGGAAGAATTTTAGCTTCCTATTTCCACTGACAGAGGATGCTCAACCCCCCTCCCCCAAACTTCATCAATATGGGGAGGGGTTAAAAAAAATATATTGAAATGAAAAAACAACGCTACATATTATAATGTACCCGACACGAGTATTATGCATATACATGGCAATAAAATAATTATTTACAAAAAAAGTGGGGGAAATATAAATGTTTCTAAATTTGTGACATTTTCTATGCTACGGTTTATATTAAATTGAGGGGTCATTGAACACCGTCTTAAAATTTGAGTAAGAAGCTAAAACTTTTACAGCATTATACTATTAGTAAGTCGAAAAAAGGAGGTGTCCTGGACTTCCAGCTGAAAAAAAGTATTTTTGAACCAACCTATTGGTTATGTTTATTTCCATCAAGTTCTGTTTGTCTTCGGGAGGGAGCGGGATTTTTATATTGTTCTAATTATAATGAGCTTTTTTCTTAAGTTATGTTTTCTACGGAAAGGGGACTGGTATTTTCGTTTTGTTTGTAACGGCTATTTTAATTTGCTTATTCCTAATAGACGAATAAAGTCTCCGCAAACAAAATAAGATTGCGAAGCAATCTTTGGGGATTGGTGAGTATCGGGGAGCAGAGGGCGGAACCCTCTAGTGTAATAAACAAAAAATTATCTTTGAAAAATTTATATCAAGAGAAAAAATATGCTTATGCTTGTTGTTGAAAACAACAATACTAGTTCATGAAAAACAATGCGAGCTCAGTCATTTCCAGCCGAGGACTGCAGTTTCGTGCTTATTAGCACTCGTCAACCCGGCATAGGAAGTTACTGAGCTGGAGGTGGAAAACCTCTTAAGGAAGACAAGAGTACCAAACAAACTGGTAGCTAATACAAAATTAGCACTGATTAGACGAGTGACCGAAGCAATGATTCGGTTCAACTCGAAGATTGAAGGCAAGGCATGGTATATTCAGTAAGTTACCGGCCCTATAGCGAGGGCTAAGGCACATACATTCCATGTATTTCTGCCTTAGCCCTGGCTAGAACCCCTATAAGTACTTACTATAGGGGCCTTAGCCCTGGCTATAGGGCGGTAACTTACTGAATAAACAATACTAATTGTTGGAAAACTGTCAGGATTCCCCCCCCCCCCAAACACACACACAGCCAATGGGGATGAGCATTTTTAAACTACGTGTAATAATTAAAGATTGAGGGTTACAGAAGTTAGCTAATATACATTCGCTAGTCGGGTGTGTTTAGTGAAGTACGGATGCACTTCAGGTTTCAGTTTATAGGGCATGCAGTGGCGCTCTAATCCAGGGGCGGCAAATAGGGGGAGCAAGAGGGGGCGGTTGCACCCCCAAATATTTTGCGCAGAATATTAAGAAATCAGGAAATTCAATTTACCTAACGCGCAAATCAGTGATCATATGCAATAGGAAGTTAAAAAAAAAAAAAAAAATCTACAGATGATCTTTAGTAAAAGTTGATGAAACTCGAGACCTGTCCAGCCACGAGCAAGTGTTTTTCGCTATTTGGATAAAAACTTTGAAATTCATGAATCATTTTCAGAACTTTCATAATAAAAAAATAGATGGAGAATAAGTTTGTTTCAACTAAAGAAGAAATTTCCTCATATGGTTTAAATGCCTCATACAGTGAAACCTGTGTAAGTTGACCACTTGCGGTGCAGTACTTTGGTGGTCAACTTAGACAGGTGGTCAACTTATAAAGGAGGTAAAGTTTTTTTTTTTTTTTTTTTGTCATTTCTTGCACCATGTTTTCATTTTTTAACTAATTGACACTTACTCTTTCTGTTCAACTCACTTTCATTGTTTAACATTACTTTGAAACAAAAATGTAAAATGTTATTCAAATATTTTTAGAGATAATTTTCCCAGAATGACGTATAATGTGTCATGCAATTTTAAAATTTCAGTAAATTGATCAAAAAAAAATCTTATATCTTATTTTTTATGAAAAGTTACTTGTTTGATATTAATAGCTCCTAAAAATTCATAGTTATTCAAAAATAACAAATCTTTCGCTTTATTTTTTTTCTCATATACATTTATAACCATGATGAACTATTGTTCAACAAAATAATTCCTTATTGAAGTTTCGCGCATTTATTAAACTCTAGTTTTAGAATTTCCATATGTGTCAGCTAATTTTCTTTGGATTTCTCCCATTTCAATTAATTTTAATATTTCATACTTCTTATCAATCTCAAGTTCAACTAACTTTCTTTTTGAAGGTATTTTATGTAAAACTGTAACACAAAGAATAACAAGATGGACTTTCGTAGTTCAAAAAGGCTGTTGAAAATGAAAATTCCCTATCTCTTAATCCCTTGCACAGAAATACTGCAATGCAAGTAACTTTACTCTTTAGCACAAAATATTGCAACTGGAAAAAAATACTTTGTACTTTTCTACTGACACATGTTTTCATTGAGCAGAGAGTACAAAAGGCAATCTCAAATAGAAGAAAAGAAAAACAAGTTTGGAGTATAAAAGGGTTCTTAGTAGTTTTCCCATGTTGTTAAACTCACAAGGAGGTTTAGTTATGCTGCTGTTTTATTTAGTTGGTAAAATGCTGGTCTGGCATCGAAAATATTCTTGGAAAGATATAAAATAAATAATAATATAAAATAAAATAATTTACTACATTAAGTTTTAAAAAATAAACCAAGTGGTCAACTTACAAAGGGTTTTTTACAATACTCCAAACCAAATTTGGTGTACATCAGTGGTCAAGATAGAGAGGTGGACAAATTATAATGAGGTTTTCCCTCATTATAAGACTCCCTCAATATAGGATAAATTCCGTTCCTGACAAAAGCGGTCAACATAGAGAGGTGGTCAACTTACAAAGGTGGTCAACTTTACAGGTTTTACTGTACTTGTAAGTGCAGTGTTAAGATGATGCTTCTGCTTCCAATGTGAAAGGGCAGTGCAGTGTGACTGGCCCGATTTTTACGAGAAGTTTCTTGGTATTTTGAGTTCATTGTTGAGCTCATATTTTAAATATACGTTCAGTTAGTGAGTGAACATTGATTCCTCCTGTTAAGAGGCATATTTGAGCAGTTCAATATATTGTGTACTTTCATGGAAACGCTATTTTTGAAAACAATTCCTGCATCAACAGATACTTTTGCTGGATGAGGTACAAAATGGTCTTCAAAAGTTAAAGCTAGAACTCTTCATCGAGCTCCTATTAAGAACTTCTTGTTAATTTGGATTTATTGGACATATTAAAAAATAAATAAATAAAAAAGTGACAAAAATCCACATGATTATGCAAAGTCAAATGATTGACTCAATATTTTGAATCAAATAATAGATTCATTCAGTTTCTAATGAAATTAACACAAGATTTAGTGATAAATCTAAGTTCAATAGTATATGTGCTGGTTAGTGAACAAGATAAATAAAATATTTCAGTTACAAGTAAAAGTTGTTGAATGAATCAAAAGGAATTGTTTTGCGAAGAGCCAGTGTACTTCAATGATGAAAAATGAAGACTAGAGCACAAATTTTAAACTTGCATGATTTTTTTTTTTTAAAGAGAAAATTTTTAAAGATGCGTTTTCTAACATAACTTTGTAGCTTCAGTTATTTTTTCACCGATTCCAATCAACTCAGCTAACTGTGAAAGATCATTTTCGTGTCTCAGAAGGTTAGAGAATTTTTTTTTTTTTTTTTTTTTTTTTTTGGTGCATGATGGGACAAGCGAGACCTTCATCTTCAGCTATACTGCCAAGAGCATGCCGCTGGATATTGACGGAATATAGTACCAAGATTTCCTCTTCTTCTGGATTCCAAAAATCGTGCATTAAAAATTTACTTTAGAAACGGTACTATCAAGATCTTTTCTGTTATAGCTGACTATAAAATAAATTAAAAATGTGGATATTAAAATTTGAATTTCTTTAATGACCTTACTTTAAAAAAAATGTACTCGCATTTTATTCCACACTGAGAAAATTCATGTTTAAAAAACTCGACCCCCCAAATGAAATGTTGAAATGCCGCCCCTGCTCTAATCGGAGTTCACGAGAGGTCACTGTGACTTCCTAAAAAAAATTTCTTATTTGACAAATTTTGACTGACGATTTAGAAAAATTGGAGACAGTGCTGTAATAATATTGCATTTTGAATTTAAAAATATTTATTTTTACTTCTTATTAATTAATCAATTTATCAGACAATATTTTTTGACGCCTTATCTCTTTTATCAGACGCAGGGGCGGATACAAGGGAGGGTCATGGGGATTATGCCCTCCCACTAAACCGTCGACAATACTATCTTCCCACATAGTGTTCAAACATTTAATGAATAAATAGAACAGTTTTCAGTTCTTTTCAATTCATAAATATTTTTTAATGTAAATTTTTGAAATACACTTCTTTTCATTGCTTAGTAAATTAATGAATAAATTTTATGCTCTAATAGGTGCCTTATTCCTGACCGATTTGGTTCTTTTGTGACCCAAGCAAGATTCGGTAAAATTTAGTAAATTGAGATTTTGCCTCCTCCACGAAAGCATGCCAATCAGAATTTTTGAAATAATGTTGAGTCTTCTGATGTTAGCTCCAAAAAATTTTTCAAAAATTCCGCGAAATCATCTCTTTTTTATTCCCAAAGATGTCGCAGTCGCCTGCTGCATTTTAAAATCGTTCGCTCACGACCGCTTCATTGAAATCCCGCGGCTTGCCCGTCGGCCTCTCATTTTTTTTTGCTCTTGCGATTCATCCGTCCGTTCGCGCTGGTGACGTGTTGAGAGAGAGCCAGCCCGTTTTCCCGGTGATTGTGCGAACGAGTTCGATCACACCGGCAGGCGAGGTGGTGGATCACCACTCACACGCACTCATGGAAGTGCTCGACGCTTGGGAGCTCGTTGTAGGTTCGGCCTGCAATTGGCGCCTCGAAGCTTTTCCTTGGGAGTTACTTCTCAGGTATCGCCGAAAGGTAAGAATCATGCCTATTGTCGAAATCTATGTGTAGTATGGTACATTGATCACGGTTTGCCATTGAGATTTAACATGCAGCACTAGCTGAGAGCCCACTAAGTTCAGTTCCAGTTTTTGGACACAGTTTTAACATTTTTAAAGGGAAGGGAGTAATGTTTGTTTATGTTTTTTATTCATTTTAAAATTACGAAGCATGTTTCTTTAGATTAGGGGTTTTTTTATATATACATACTAATAACTAGCGGTACCCGTAAGGCTTTGCCAGTAGTAGAAAATTAAAAAGTCATTTGGTTCGCCTGCATATTTACAAATGATGGATGATGAATTTCTCACCAATTTACTATGTTGATTTTCTCGCCCATGTTACGGTTCCACGTTATGATAATTTGGTAATTTACTCGTCCACGTTATGATAATTTGCTCTGTAAAATGTTCTTAAAATTGGAACAAAAAAAAAACAAAATCGAATTTTCGAAAAATCGCTTCGAGGTGCACACCACCATGCTACAAACTAATTCTGTGCCAAATTTCGTGAAAATCGGCAGAACGGTTTAGGCACTCTGGGCATCGCATAGAGACATCCAGACAAACTTTGAGCTTTATTGTATTGGTAAAGATTTCTTGACTCGTGCTGACTTATATATTTCAATGGAATGAGTATAACTTTTTAAAAGTTATTTTTTAGGATGGCAGTTAATTATTCTATTAATTTAATCAGTTTGTTGTTTATGTTTTACTAGTAGTACCCGCACGGCGATGCCAGTGCTAAGAAGTTATAAGAAGTTCGTTGAACAAAAAAAATCCACGCCCCCTCCCCCTTCTGACGTTAAATGATCATTTTTCTTCAACTAAAATGCATACACACCTTTTCAAACGACCTATTAAAGTCTCTCTGGAATTTAAAACCATTCGCCTAAACACATAAAAAGATTAACAGTAGCTTTCAAACTCAAAATAAACCCTCAATTACATATATTCAGTAAATTACCGCCCAATAGCCAGGGCTAAAGCAGAAATACATGAAATACACCGCCAGCTCAGTCTTTAGCCCTGGCTATTGGGCCTGGTAATTTACTGAATATACCATGCCTTGCCTTCAATCCTCGAGTTGAACCGAACCATTGCTTCGGTCACTCGTCTGGTCTGCGCTAATTCTATATTAGCTACCAGTTTGTTTGGCACTCTTGGCTTCTTTAAGAGGTTTTCCATCTCCAGCTCAGTCACTTTCCTATGCCGGGCTTATGAGTGCTAATAAGCACGAAACTGCAGTCCTCGGCTGGAAATGACTGAGCTGGCGGTGTATTTCATGTACCTCAATTACATAGTTCATCGCTTAATGCACCAAGCAACCACGCTACCGTAACCCTGCCCCTTAGCGAGTGAAGCGGTTTTTTTCCCCCTGCAATTTAAAGTATTGCGCCAAATCTATTCCTTCTCAATGAATACGACAAATCAAACTATTTGCTTAGATATGTAATAGAGGTGCGACATCGATAGCAAAACATCGATGTTTTAAAATATCGATCTTTTTATCAATGTATAACATACATTTTTGAATATACTACACTAATTTAAGCAATACAAAAGAATACGTGCCCGACGAATATAATGAAAATACTGAACCTCAAATCATGAATATAAGAATAATTTCGCAACATCTTGGTATTATAATAGGACAAAAATTGGTAATAAGACAAGCACCGATTAATACAAACTAGTTATAGTAATAAGGAAATATTCTCAAACTGAATGAAACAAAGTAAATTTACTTCAAAAAAGAATCGAAAGAAGAGAAAGAAGAAAAAATGTATCATAGCAATTACCGTCAGTTCAATGTTGAGAAAAAGTTGTGCTAATTATTTTAAAAATACTAAGTTAATTCTAACAATTATTTTTAAGAGCATGAAATATGTATTGTACTGTTAGTTAATAAATAATTAAACACAAATTGTAAGCAATATAGGGACGACTTGTTAGGGGAAATCGATAAGTAACTCCGAATATTGGTGTTGACAGTTGGAGAAAAAGAAGTTAGTTTACTTTGTTTCCCTAGAAACGCATTTCTCTTTTCGCAGACTCTTGAAATAGACTGCAAGTTCTGGCACCAGACTACCAATGTCAGTTTCTTCCAATATCTTTGACCTCTTCCTCACTCTCTAGTTAATCTTCTACTATCTTGTAGTGATCTTCCCAAAAATCATCCTCTACACAGAAAAATTGATCTTATAAAATGGGTTTAAATTTTTTTTTTTCCTTTTTTTGGCAATTCCATAATTAAACTTAATTACCTAGCGAGAAAATTGGAGCAAATTTTATGATAATTTTCCATTAAAATGCAAAACCGTCAACATCGAAAAAGCATCGAAACCAAAACATCGATGGTCCAGAAACATCGAAAATAAAACATCGATGTTTCCAAAACATCGACATCGATGTCGCACCCCTAAATATGTAACTATCTTCAACTATAAGAATAAAAACAAACGTTGAAGAAATAAGGAAAACAAAACTCAATAGAAAAATCCCACCAAAACAAATTATGTACCTGAACATGGGGGGAAAAAAAACGCATTCAAAAATCTATTCTCTGATCACACCAACGTAGCATGAGCATGGTTTCTCGCAGCAATCGACACTGTCGGCCAGCGCCCTCTCGAAGAGTTGACTTACCCCACTATTTATTAGGAATTTATAGAACTGAATTTACCCCGCCATCTACTAGGAATTCACAGAAGTAAACAATTAATTAAACATTTAATTTGCAATAGCAAATATTTCGGTCAATCTGGTTTTAAAAAATAGCCTAAGTTCTAAATCCTCAATAAATGGGCTATTCAACACAAAAAGAATTTTTCAATTCTCAGCAGTAGTTCCCGAGATTAGCGCTTTCAAATAAATTTTCAGCTTTATAATAGTCGTATAGAAATATATTTTCCCGTTTTCATAACATTTTTTTATTGCTGCTGCACTCCTATTAGTCATAGCGTAATGTTATATAGCTTATAGCCTTCCTCAATGGATGAACTATTCAACACAAAAATAATTTTTTTAATTCGAACCAGTAGTTCCTTATATTAGCGCATTCAAACAAACAAACTGTTAAGCTTTTTTACTTCCTTTTACAAAAAAGGAAGTATTGTATTCGCGAAAAAATTTTCACTCAAAAATCGCCCTTAATTTCCATTTTGCTCACCCCCAAATGAATGTTGAGTTTTTTTTTCGATTCGACCACATGCGGAAAAGTGCCTAAGAATGTATAGACACGCGAAATATCCATTTTGACCATCACCGAGGTAATTACAACGACTTTTCTCGTGACGTCTGTATGTATGTGCGTATGTGCGTATGTGCGTATGTATCTCGCATAACTCAAAAATGGTATGTCCTAGAAAGTTGAAATTTGGTACATAGACTCGTAGTGGGGTCTAGTTGTGCACCTCCCCTTTTGGTTGCTTTCGGATGTTCCTAAGGGGGTCTTTTGCACCTTTTTGGGGGGAAATCA
Organism: Uloborus diversus; assembly: GCF_026930045.1. NCBI lineage: Eukaryota > Metazoa > Arthropoda > Arachnida > Araneae > Uloboridae > Uloborus > Uloborus diversus. The sequence goes on from NC_072731.1 coordinate 145,938,046, forward strand.
TTGTTAATATCAATGCAAACTTAAGTGGTGTTACAATTTGGCGGACACTTGGCGATATATCGCCAGTCTTTTGGTCGCCAAGTTTTGTCGCCAACTTGGCGGAAAAATTGGCGATTTTTTTTTATCTGGTTTTAATTTGGCCATCGTTTTTAATATTTAGAGATTAAACTATTGAATCACATTAAAATTGCCAATAATGGGAAAATGACATTAAAATGGAGTAAAAGGAAGTCATGTGATACACACATCAGCTCGTTGATTAAATAATCAGGGTTCGTACCATTGAGAAGGAATAGATGGAGAGAGTGCAACCCTACTATCCCGATACGGCAACAGTACATTGTGACCTTGGAAGCAATTTCGAGTTGACCGTAACCGCTGAAGAAGTTTTCATTAGCTGAAGCCATGCATGATAACAACCTTTAACTGTAGAAGAGAAAATTTAGATTTCTAGTAATAGTGCAATATTCTAGCATTCTAAACTGCGAGGAAAAAGCCACACCTGGAGGTCCAGTAACTTTTCCCTAGCATGTACGAATGGTTTTTGAATGTTTGGGTCAGATAAGATTTCTACCATTATCTTACTAATTATTGAGATTTTCATTTAGTTATAACATGCTTTGAATACCGCTGATCAATTCAACGTGAACATTGATTTAAAAGAATGCCTTTTCAAGTACAATTCCCCATACTTCATATTTCATCATGATTCGCCACAGCGTCCCAATAAGAATATTCAAAATAACGCAGTTGCTATCATTCGACTGCTAGGTGTTTCCACGAATGGACCACCTGACAAAGTGGTTCATTCAAAGAAAACCTCAAATATTGTTGTAAATTCAGCTCAATGACCTTTGAAAATTGCTCAGTTGTTTAAAAAAATATTGTTACGAGTTCAGCCACTTCAAGAAATTCTTTAATGACGACACAGTTCTTGAGAAAAACACAGGAGATTTATTTACAACTATGTACCAGAAATGTAATTAACAACTGCTAAATTAACCATAGCAATTAGGCAAATATCAATTAACACCATAAACGCAACGGCAACACAAGTATTCACATCAAAATACGCAAAAACACAGCGCAAGGGCTTCGCAAAACAGAGCTACACACTCTCCAGCACAACGGCTCATTCAAGACTAACTTTTTATGCCGCGGAGGCTATTTATAAATCCTTGAAAGGTTTCCACAATATTCCATTGAGAAATTTCGATTACGTTCTGCCAATTCCTCATATTTTCTTTTTATTCCATTCACAAATCTTATCTTTCGGAAATGGAGGGACCATATACTTGATTCGAATGTAAGGTGGTTGTATATTCATTACAAGAAACTATTTACAGGTTACGTTACTGAGACAATTTTAGTTGAAAGATAATAGATTAAACGCCAAATTTAGCCAGATTACAACAAACTAATCATAAAAATAATTACTATTTACAGAATTTGTAACAATATGATAATAATGAAAAATAGTTTCTCAGTAATTTATGAAAACTCTTTATTATGATTTCAACTCAATATTGTTTATAAAATTGATTAAAAATTTAAAACATAATAATAGTTTTAAATATGGTAATAGTTAGTATTAATAATGGTTAGTTTTTTTGCTGTTCTAGAAAAATGCAAAAGTTAGTAAAATATGGCCAGTGTACAAATGAGAGCATGTAAAGTTCTACAGTAGCTTATAGAAATAGTGGCATGGACTTGAACGAAGTCTGCCGACAATATAGAGTCCCGAAATAACTTTAAACAGTCGCATGGAAGATGAAAAGCAATTTGTTACTTAGTAGAAATTTAGGGAAAAAGCCCTCCGAAATAGGAATATAATTAGAGAATCATATTTTGAAACTAAAGAAGATGATTTTGGAATTACTTCCGAAAAATTGGGGGAATTGTCCTTACATGAGACTGAGAAAAATAACATGTCCCACAGATTTAATTAAGATAAAAAGTCTTTTGTACAATATTCTCTGGTAGTGTGAGACTTAAGCTTTTGCTTTCAGTAATTAAATGTCAATAAGTTCTTTGGCATTTTAGAGAGCTAGTACAATCTTGCGTGGAACGAAAATATTCAAAATGGATTTAACAAAACTCTAAACAGTTTAAAAGAGGTCAAAAAGATATTAGCTAACTAAGAACGCTGTTGCACAGGTTGGAAAAATATGAAGTGGTGAACGAGGTGTGATGAGACAACAACTGTGTGTTGTGTGAGACCTGATGTTTTTTTTTATGTTCCTCTTATCCGAAAATAAAACATTTTAGAAAATAAATCTCTTTTTCTATAACTTATTTTTATTTGTAGTGTTTATTGATCGCCTGTTATAAATATTTATAAGTTACGCATTTTTTTTTATTTGAGAATGTGGTCCATCGATGGAAACTCGAAGGTCCATCCATAGCAACCGGTTGCCATGAATGGACCATATGCTAAAGTATATTTTTAATTTTCATTCTTTATTGTGTATATTTATCATGAAAGTGAATATTATTATTAAAAGAGAAATATACTAAGAAATTTTTCCTGTAACTAACGTGAAATTTGAGTTGCATGTATTTCTTTTCTAAAACAATCCAAAACTGTTACAGTGGCTCCCAAAAGTCTTCGTACACCTACGACTTTCAACGAAATAGGCCCCAATCCATTGGTTAGAGTTAATATTTCGGAATAGGTATTTAATTATAAGATCTATGATCAATTTTTAACAAAACTACATGAAAAGTTTTTAAAAAATATTAAAACTTAATTTTTTAAAAATCAAAAACCAAAAAGTGCCAGAAATTTTATTTCACAAAAGTCTTCGTACACTTTATAAAATGTCTATATATTATTGAATAACCTAACTTTTGATTAAGTTATTAATTAGTAGAATATCATACAGTATTCATAACACCTTTTAATCGTCTGGGAATAGATTTCATTCTTTTTCTTTCTTTTGTTTTGCGTAATTTCTGAGTAAGTGTTCAATCACACTTCGAGTCTTACTGTTTCTAGCTCTATTTTCGTTTTAAAGCCCTATTTTCGTAATTTATCCTCCAGATATCTCTAAATACGTTACATTAAGTTAAAATCTGGAGATTGAGGGGGTATTTTCTAAACTTTAGGACAATTTTCGAGGCACTAGACGCAAACGTTGAAAAACGTGTGCTTCTTATCGTTATTTTGATAAAAAACAAAGTTGTTTCCAATAACCAAATTTTTGGCTAGGAGTTCAAAATTGGTTTTTAAAATATTTAAATGAACAGCATGATTCATTATTTCATCAAAAAATTACAAACTACCAAGTCCTGATGCTGATATGCACCCTCACACTAGAAAACCTCAACCGTCCTGATTAACTGATCCAAATAAGTTCTTAAGATTAAGTTCCTAATTTTTTCTTCCACTTACAGTAATACAACAATTTAACCCAAAATGTTGAATTTATTTTTATCTGTAAGTAAGACGTGATTCTTAAACGTTTTGAGCTTATTTATCATTGATTTTGCGGCGAAAAGCGTAAGCTTTCTGTTTTTCGCACGACCAAGAAAATTTGTGCGGCAAGAGGTCCCGTTTAATCCAGCTAATCAGAGAACTTGACGAACAATTTTAGGTGAAAATTAAATTTAAAATGTTTCATTTAACTCTGCAGAAACTTTTACAGCATTCAAATGTGTATGTTTCATAAATTTTTTAACTTTAAATCTCCGATCACACGTTTTGTCAACTTTGCCGGTTGGCCTTTTTTTTTTACCTTGTTTTCGGTCCGATTCCTTTCTTTAAAGCATTTTATCAAGCACTTTACTATACAAACAAATAAATTAACTAATTTAGAGACATTTCAAACCAATTTACCACTACTGTGGGGAAAAAATTCAAACTTTGAATGGTGTTTGTGGGGTTTTTACGAATACCAGCCATTTTACATTAATAAGCACAATATTAAGGAATAAATAAACAAAAAATTAAAGCCAAATGACTCTTGAGGGTCAACACAATGCAAAAATATCAATAAAATAGCATATGATAATTTTAATCATGAATTTATTCGAAAATATTCGAGTGCGATGACTTTTGTGGCGTGTTATTTCTCTGTCTCTTCGTTTTCTGACCCATTTCAAAAAGAAGATCCGTCAATATTTTGAAAAAAACCAATGGGTTGTATTTAGAATGACATAGGAATGATGTGAAAAAAAAATTGAACTTCATATTCGAATTCAGTTTCGAGTTAGATTGGTTTTTCTAAAAAATTTCAAAGTGTACGAACACTTTTGGGAGCCACTGTATGTGGTTCATTGACGGCGACCTTCCCCTATATGATCGTGTTTTTTGTTGATTTTCGATATAATATTCAACGAGCATATACCCTTTCACCCCCCCCCCCCCCGGAAGTTTGAAATGACGGGTTTGGTTTTATGCCATATTGTCAAGTAAGAACTGTTATGACTCCCGAAGGAATATTCTTTGGGTACTCAAGTGAACAATAATAGTAATGCAAAGGAAGTGTCATCAGAACAAGGAACAGTAATGGATTTTCTTCTGCACCAATTGCTTCGCAGGGTAATGTAACTCCTCTAGGAGGTTTCATGATGTCTCAAATCAGCGAGAGCACTTGAACTTCACATCGGAATACTTCTACGCTCACAAGGTATGGGTTATGTGCTCAGGGAGTATAGTGAAGAATCATGCTTAGGGAGGTACCTACATGTTTTAAATTGTCTTTTGTTTTCGTTTTTGCTGTGATCGATATAAGTTTTTTAGTTTTGCCCCAGAATGCCATATTAGCAATTCTTAAATGTGTGTAGTAAGCAGTGGAGCTTGTTTTTTGGGATGGGGGGGAATTCTTAATTTACCGCATGGAACTCTGAATTTTACCGAATAATTAAATACGAGCATTTCGCATCTGATGATAAGAGACATTAGGCATCATTAAAATTGAATAAATAACGAAATCAGTAGATATCTTTATATATTAATAGGCAAGCCGTTTTCTTTCGGTACCGATTCCTCCTCTGTTTGTGAACCGATTTCCTTCATTCTTTTTTTTTTTTGTTCAGTAGCTATTGCCGAGTTTTAGTGTCATCAACAAAATTTTTTGAAATCGAACACTAATTAACGGATATATTAATTAAAAACGCATTTTCGTCCTAAATGGCTCTTTCTACGCGAACGGATGGTCCATTTTTTTCGAATTTGATATGGCTGGAAAGGTCTTTAAAAAATACTCCTAACGAAGAAAGGGTCGGGGCGCCCAAGATCCAATAACCTAAATCCACTAGAAAAAAAGTTATAAATGTTTTTAATTAGCGAAACTCAAAAATTTAAATTTTATCTCTTTTCCATTGTTGAAATTCATTGTTGGAAGCGTGAAACATAAAGTTTTAATTCATTTTTTAAACCGCTTTTTCTACACGAAAAATTCATTTTAATGCTTCGAGCTTGGTATGGTTGGAAAGCTCGTGCAAAATACTTTGAAACACATTCTACCCGGTTTACCGAGCGAAAACACCAACCGGCTAGAAGCGCTAAAAACAGCGCTAGAAGCTATTAAAAGTTAGTGAAAATTCATTTTTATTTGCTTTTTCACGCGACATAGTTAGCGTGAAGAAATTGCTGGATGATATTGTGGTGTTGCCAATTCTCGCTTGAGCATAGAGAAATGAAATACTTGCATTTGTTTTTATTATTGAGCTTTTTGGCTAACTACAAACATTTAAAATATTTTCATTTTGATTATGTTTTTGCGATTTTAATATTTAAATAAATTATTTTACGGAGTGAGGGACGACTTTCAGTTCCAGCTCCCAATAATACCTGCATTTGCTATCACCACGAACAGATCTCAAGGTGAAACTTTTGATAAAAGTGGCTTATTATTACGACGTCCAATGCTTTCGCATGGACAATTATATGTTGCCGTGAATAAAGTTCGTTCATTTGACTGTTAGAAATTTTATATTTAACCGCAAGATCATGCCTACCCTTTTAAAAAATATTGTTTGTACAGAAGTTTTACGTATTAAGGGAGTTTTGCGACATCATTTCATTCAGAACGACTTCCGTAATTGTGAAATTGGCAAACTTTATCCATTTTGGCACCAATGCCAGGACGAGAAATATTTTTCTTTTGCTTTCGTAAAAAAAAAAAAGGAGTAGAGAAATGTCTATTTGCAAGGAACTGACTACGAATGAAGTCCCTCTTTAAGGTGGGGTTCATTAAATTGTAATCGTTCGTGACAAGGCGGAGGAAATAAATGACAAGAGGAACATACACTGAGGAGAATGGGACATCAAGTTTTTTTTTTTTTTTTTTTTGATAAGAACGTTTATGAAAAACAGTGTGATATGTGGCAAAGGGAAGAGGGGTTATGGTGAAGTGTGAAACTTTGCGACAAAGGGGGGGGGGGATCAAGTTTTTCCTACACCGTAAACAAATCACAAACACGATTTTTAAAAAATTATGCTATTATTGCGACGTCGGCGTTTTTGAATGGACAATTTTGCAATGTTGCAAATAGGATTCGATCATTTGATTGTTTGAAATTTAATAATGCTAACGGCAGATGTCAAGGCAACTTACTCAATAATATTAAACTTATTAAAAGAAGCATTGTTCGTGCAGAAGTTTTACATATAATCTGAGTTTCGCAGGATCATTTCAATCGGGAAGATTTCGATAATTGTTAAATTGGCGGGCGTTGTTCATCTATTGGCGTCAAATTTTTGGCGCCAATTACAGCTCGAGAAAAGTTTTTACTTTGCATACGAAAACAAAGAGTAGGGAAATGTATATTTGCATACGGTTGCCACAAAATAGCTGTCCACGAAGTGGATGTCCACGAATGAAGTCCCCCCCTCGTGACAAGGGGGAAGAAATAGATGACAAGAGGGACATCAAGCCTTTTTTTGATAAGATCGTTTATGAAAACAGTGTCACATGTGGTAACGGGAAGAGGAGGTATGGTGAAGTGTGAAACTTTGTGACAAAGGGGTCAAAATTTTTGAAAAGTGCATTAGTCAGTTATCTTCTAAACCGTAAGCAAATCACAAACACGATTTTTTAAAATAAATTGCACTATTATTGCAACGTCCAGTGTTTTTGAATGGACAATTTTTAATGTAGCAAGTAGGATTCGTTCACTTTACTGTTTGAAATTTTATATTTCTAATGGCAGAGGTCAAGGCAACTTACTCAATAACATTAAACTTTTAAAAAGAAATATTGTTCATCCAGAAGTTTTACGTATAATCTGAGTTTTGCAGCATCATTTCATTCGGGAAGATTTCGAAATTGGGAAATTGGCGCTCTTCATCTATTGGCATCAATTTTTTGGCACCAATTGCAGCGCGAGAAATGTTTTTCTTTGCATACGAAAACAAAGAGTAGGGAAATGTATATTTGCTTACCGTTACCACAAAATAAGGGCAGTCCACGAATGAAGTCCCGCTTTGAGGTGGAGTTCACGAAATAGTAACAGTTTGTGACAAGAGAGAGGAAAGAAATGACTAGAGGAACATACAGTGGGGAGAATGTGACAACAAGCCTTTTTTTAATAGGAATGTTATGAAGAACAGCGTGACATGTGACTAAAGGAAGATGGGGTATGGTGAAGAGCGAAACTTTGCGACAAAGGGGGGAGAGTGTCGAAAATGTTGAAAAGTCTAACATCAGTTATGCACTGCCCTTAACCTTAAACAAATCACAAAGACGACCTTTTTTAAAAAATGAACTATTATTGCGACGTCCAGTGTTTTCGAATTGACAGTTGTCACGAGTCGAGTTCGTTCATTTATTACTTGGAAATTTATATTTCTAATGACGAAGAAGCAACTTACTCAATAATAGTAGACGTTTTTTTAAGTAATATTGTTCATACAGAAGTTTTACTTATAAACTGAGTTTTGATGCTTCATTTCATACGGGAAGATTTCGAAAATTGGATGATTGGCGATTTTTATCCATTGGCGTCAAATTTTTTGTTTCCAATGCCAGTGCAAAAAATGTTTTTCATTTGCACAACAAAGAGTAGAAAGATTGTAAACAAAGAGTAGAAAAATATTTATTTGAATAGGGTTAGCACAAGGTATCTAAAATAAGAATTGTTCAAACCAAGAATTTGACGACCACACAAATTTTTCAATGGGGTTGCTTCCTACAGCAAAAAATACTACTTTTAGTCACTGAAATTGATAGAATAAGCAAAAAAAAAACGTGGAACCGGAAAAAAAAAAGCTTTTCACAGCAGTTATTTTTTATTATTATTTTTTTTAAAGTCCGATTCTGGAAATAAGGCGCTGGCTTTATGACGTTACAAGTGATGTACTTTGGCGCACTGCTCCATTGCCGCTATCTTTGCTGTCAACCGCGTTTCCAGGTTATGATAGTTTGCGATATGTGCACTAATGGCATCAGTGAATGGCATTTCATCGCTTTTGATGCAATGTGCAGAAGCGTAAAAAATGAATTTCAATCTGCGCACCAATTAAAATATTTGTTAAAAAATATTTATTTGTTTTCAAACTTTAAAAAATGGCTAAAACCCATGTTTTTAAGCATGCTCTTTCAAAAAGAAAAATACTTTTAAAATTTCAGAAATGACCCCATCACCGAAATATCCCCTTTCACCCATTTATTTTGAGATTAACAGACAAAAAGTAAAATTGGAATGATTTACTACTGTTTCGTATTGTATGTACATATAAAAATTGTACTTTTCCCCAATATGCAGTAAATATGAGTAAGATTATAAATAAAAACGTTGGAAATAATTAAATTCATTCAAGTTTTCTCAAATATTCATTTATGAATATGGTCGAGTTTCGACCACTGGGCGAGCACTAGTGTTAATAAATAGGTAAATTAAAATTTGCAACATTTCAATGGTCTCCAAATTTTTCCGAAGAAGGACATTTTGTTGGAAGTTTCACGATGGCCTCCCGTGACAAAATTAGCATTTTTTTATAGCAGATTATAACTGAACTCCTCTGCTAGTGAATTTATAGCTTGCAATAATTCCTCAAAATCCTGCTAATATATATACGGTAAAGTTGCCCTAAGCTGACACCTAAAAACTTCCAAAAGCATAAAGCTGATACTTTTAAGTAAAACAAATAGCTAATTCATTACCAAATTTTCTTAAATATTTTTTTATGAGTTTTCATTATTCAAGAAAAACATAATCTTAATAATTTTGGAAAACCAGTGACGCGTTCAGTATTTGTTTTATTTATAACGATGTCATCTTTAGGGATTTTTTTTAGGTGCCAGCTTTAGGGCACTTTACCTTTAATACTTTAACGAAGTGTCGTTCGGTTGTAAAGAACTAGCACAAAATTCAGAAAAATAACCAAACATATTAATAACTAGTGGTACCCGCACTGCTTGGCCCGTAATGGAAAAATTAAAAGGTCTTTAGGTTCGCCTATATATTTACAAAGAATGTATGGTGAATTTTTTCGCCAATTGGCTTGTACCCATGTTACGGTTCCACGTTATGATAATTTCGTAATTTACTCTTCCATCTTATGATATTTTTGTTTTTAAAATTCGAATAGAAAAAGAACCACATCGAATTTTCGAAAAATCGCTTCGAGGTGCACATCCCCATGCTACAAACTAACTTTGTGCCAAATATCATGAAAATCGGCCGAACGGTCTAGGCGCTATGCGCGTCACTGACATCCAGACAGAGAGACTTTCAGCTTTATTATTATTAAAGATCAAGATAAAGAAGAACTTTATACAGTCGAACTCACTTATAACGGGAGCAAAGGGACCGCGATATTTGCTCGTCATAGCCGGGTGCTCGTAAAAAAAAAATAAAGAATTCGCGAAAAAATCCTAAACATTCATCATACAGTTGCTTTTTTTCCCCTTAGTATATCAAAAGAAGTTGATAAATTTGTTTTGAACTGTATAAGTGTCTCTTTCTTGTGTCATTGTTTTGAAGAATACACGCATTTTTAACTTTTTAAATGCTTGTTTACTCCATAAATTAAACTAGTATGTTGTGGCCATCACGAAACTTTCTTCTATATTTTTCCTTTTTCTGATCCCTCCCCATGCTTGACGAGGAAGCAATATTCCTAACAAAAACAAAATGACACATGCAAAAACTTGACAACCATCCCAATGTCTGAATTATTGTAAAAGCAAAGCAAAGAGCGAAAATTGAAAGTTACTTTAAAAACCTTACTTGAATTAATTACAAATATTTTATTTATTAAAAAACATAAGATGGCAACAGTTAAAAATTTTAATTCATTGAGATAATATTTCCGATCATTTCCATACAATTAAAATCACGAGAAATACGCAGACGACAATCTATTACGATTTATCTTTCTTATTGTTGCATTAATAAAACTATTTTTATTCGCAAAAAAAAAAAAAAAAAAAAAAAATCAACACCTCTTGGAGCGATTGGAGTCAAAATTGAACCAAAGCCTGTTTACGTATGGATTCACATATATTCCAAATTTCAAACAGAACGTAGCATTACTTCTTGAGATAGAGCACTCACAATGGAAAAAAAGAACGGGCGATTGCGCTACCCCCTTTTTAGCTGTTGACACCAAAATAAAATCAGCTCTTATACCCACTAAGGGCTACTTGTCAAAAAAATTTTGTTTGATTCCGTTCGTTAGTTCTTAAGATACAGCAGTCACAATTCACGACAAAAAACGTTCTATAACTCAACCCCCGTTTGAGCTATTGACACCAAAATTGAATCAGCACCTGCTCCAGTTAGGGGCAACATATGGACCACATTTTGTTTGATTCCGCCAGTTACTTTCTGAGGAATAGCAATCACGCATAACTCAAAAAACGTCCCATTGCTCCACCCCCTTGGAGGAATTCGCGCCAAAAACCAATGGGCACAAGTTCACATAGGGTCACATATGTGTACCAAATTTCGTTCAATTTCATGCGATAGTTTTTGCTGTAGAGCGGCCACAAAAAACTGGTCACAAACAGACGTGACACACCCACACACATACACACACACATACATACACACACACAGACAGACAGACATTTTCCAAAAATAGTCGAAATGGACTCAGCACACCTCAAAACGTTCGAATCCGTCAAAATTCGAAATTCGAAAATTTGCACGAATCCAATACTTTCTTCTATATATTAGATATATAGAAGAAAGTAAAAAAGTGCTGTCATCGATTGTTCTCAGGATTTAATGATTTATCACTACTTTTCGTTGACTTCGAAATGCTGAAGAAAATTTACCAAAAAAGAATAAGCTGAGCTGGAAGTGAACAGAAATTTTATGAATGACAAAAATATTGCTCGCTTTAGCGGAGTTTGCTCTTTAAAAGTGAGTTATACTCCCGTGCACTTAAAATTGTATCAATCGAGTTTTTCCGATTGCCTCGCCAAATCCGGATTCTCGTTGGAAAAATGCTTCGTTATAAGCGATTTCGACTGTATTTAGTTTCAAAGATTATAATTTAAGTGTCTTCAAACAGCATAAGCGTGCAACGATAACGTTTTAGTTTCTAATTTGTTCTAATAGGGAACTTTTTGATTTTTCAATTTTATTTTTATATGATAGAGTAACATGTATGAACATCATAGTTGAAAATATTTTTGCAATACGATAAGTATTTTTTTTTAATTAATTTTTAAAGTTCAAGCGATTGTGACGTCAAATGGCACAGGAAGTGACGTCATGCGCTCTTCCGCAGCGGGAGAAGCCGAAGGTCATGCAGTTGACTTCGAAGATGAAACGTAAAGCCCTGGTTTCCTAGAAGCAAAGGCGCCAGTCTTCGGCGTCGCTCTACGCCGAGGAGAAAACTTGATTCTTCTGCGCATGCGCGCCCGAGCTAAATCGACGTGGTGCATCGTCACGTCGGAATCAACTTGACTTCGATTTCAGCGTCAAGCGTGAGATCTACGCCGGTGTAATCCAATCAAAATGTCGCTAGATTTTTTTTCCCATAAGAAACATTTATTGAGATGGTTCAGCTGAATCCTGTGCTATATAACGTATCGAAGAAAGGATACAAGGACCAACTAGCAAAAGAAAATTGCTGGAAAGCAATTTCAGAATCGATAAATGTTCCACGTAATTTTAAAAGTTAATAATTATTTTTAAAAAAATACTGTTTTCATGTCTAAGAAAATGAACTAAATTCATTATTCTGTAAACGATGCATATAATTTGATTTTCCCTGCCTCTAAATAAGAATATGTGATCAAACGTTACTTAAACAATTCACCTTCAACGTACTCTGGAAATACACGAATTAAAGTTCACAATTGTTTGTATTTAATGTTATTAGTTCTTCATTTTCTTCCTCTTCCAGCAGCAATGCTGTAATAAGACTTTTTTTAGTTGCAAGATCCATTTCTCGTTTTGTGTCTCGATTTGTTTCAGTTTTGCAACGCAACTGCTCTCTGGCGAAAAAAACTCGTTCAGATTTCCCGCGCGCGATTGGGGTTGCCTAGGAATCCACTTTGGCGTAGCTCCTCGCTGCTCTTCAACTCGTCGCAAGCTGACGTCGGCGATGGGCGCGGTTAACGCGACCTAGGAAACCAGTGCTTAAGGCTTACCTCCTCGCGTTTCTGGAATATTAAACCTCTCATCCTCTCGGAAATATTCGAATACCATCATTGATGTTACTTGAGGGAGATTATTAGATTGTAAATTGATTGAAAAGTGATACCTTTGTGCAAGGTAAATTAGATAAAAATGGAACAACGTTTAAAAGCACAAAAATGATAAAAAGTTTTTAAAAACGCAGACATGTTTCGGAGGCAATGGAAGGAGGCTATTGTCTCCGAAACATGTGTGCGTTTTTAAAAACTTTTTATCCTTTTTGTGCTTTTAAACGTTGTTCCATTTTTATCTAATTTATCTAATTATTAGAGTGTTCTTTAACGAATCCGGCCTTCATAGTGTGTTCAAAAGGATTATTAAATTTCCAAAAAATAAAAATAACAGCGCGCTCAAAATGTCCGTAGCGAAAACAAGGGACCTTCGGCGGAAGGCTGTCCATTAGTGCCCTGTGACGTAAGCGCGTGACGTTTCAGAAGAGCGCACTTTTGCGCGTGGATTTTTAAAAATTCATTAAAAATCAATCACGGTGTTTTAAAATTCGGCGATGGTGAATTTTTTAGTTTTAAGTGTCAATTAACAATATCCAATAGTCAAAATATGAACATTTAATAGGTTGCAACTTCCCTATTGCATTGCATGATTTTACGTACATATCTGATGAGTAGGAGCAGACTAGCTGATCGACGTTGAATTTGTATCTGTGCTTAATTATAAGCAAAAAGAAATTAGTGTTTTGATAACTGGCTACGTTCAAAACGGAAAGTTTTTTTTTTTTTAATTAATAAGATTATAAGTTTGCTACCAACACACGAAGCGTTTTAATTACTTTGAACCAAACACTTCCGACTCGCCACAAACAAGCCGTGTCACATCTTCAAATAGATTTTGCGTGCACTGTGAACACTAACAAAGAAAAGATTCACATGTCTCTCGAGACCTTGTGCTAATGCCGCAACTGGAGCATAAATGCATGCAAGATGGAAGTGCACCTAACTCCTAGTGTGAATTAATGATCTAAAGCTTTTAATTGAACACATCACGCAGTAGGCATTAGCGCTAAGGCTTAGGTGATTTTTATTAGGTGGATGGATGATCATTATGGAGTGTATGAGATATATTTGTCACAAAATTAAAATGAATAAAAGGACAAATGATAAGTGATGCTACTTCAAAACTCTGTTCCAAAAAAATTCGTTCAATGATTATTGTACACTCCAGCGCAACTTATTTTTTCTCATACTAGGGGGCTCTGCCCTCTGCTCGCTAACGCTCACCAACCCCAGAAGATTGCTTCGCATTCTTTTTTGATTTGCAAAGATTTAAATCGTCAATTAGAAACTGATTGAAAACGCATTATGAGCTCCCTTTGGAGAAAAAAAAAAAAAAAGAGCACCCCTTACCCGAGTTTCAGAATAACTTGTACCGACTTGCAGAGCCGTAAGGGCTAAGGGGCTCCTGAGCATTGGAACACTGTAGTTTTGTACGTTTGAAAAGTCGCTTTCATATTCGCGGTCTCTAGTAATACATTTTGCATTTTAGCTCGATGCTTGAGCTGAGTTGAGCCTAAGATTTTCCGTTAAAATCGAAACCCTTCAAGTTTGTGAATAAGAAAGAAGAATCAAGCGAATCGAAAAGACGTAACTAAGGCAACGCCAAATGAAACATCTATAATTTTAATGGGTGTGAGATTATTCGAACTTGATTTTTAACGGCTTGTAACTTTTTTCCTCTGGAGATAGACTCTTAGTTTTACGACCATAGGTCAAGTTAGATCTGGAGTAAAAAAATCCGCTCTTTCCAGTGATGTCAAAAAGAAAACTGTGTGACAATTCCTTTGCTTTTTACTGATAGATTTAGTAAAGAAAGTAGTGCCTAAATTTTAGCTAAGCCTAAAACAGTTCGAGCTAAAAATGCAATTAACTCCCGCCGCATTTAAGTCAGAGCATTGAAATAAATTGCGTAGAACGCGGAAAATTCTACCCTTTCCAACGATATATAATATTAATATATGCAAGTAATTTTCCGCCCCTTTAATAGGCAATAATGGGCAATTTACACGATTTTTAAGCTTAAAAAATTAATTACCAAAAGAAAATAATAATAATTCGAAATTAAAAAGATAAAACCCCAGGTGCACACCCCCGGGGCTTGAAGTAATTTTGTACTTAATTCCAATGCTGTAGGTGCTACGGGGTCTCCTGGACGCAGGTCCGGCACAGACTTCCTTCCAGAATTTCTTAGAAACCTTACTTTTATTTACTACTAGTGGTACCAGCACGGCTTTGCCCGTAATAGAAAAATAAAAAGTTATTTTGGTTCGCCTGTATATTTACAAATAATGTATGATGAATTTTCTCGCCAATTGGCTTTTACCCATGTTACGGTTCCACGTTATGATAATTTCGTATCTCGCCAATTGGCATGTGCCCATGTTACGGTTCCACGTTATGATAATTTCGTAATTTACTCGTCCGTCTTATGATAATTTTGATCTTAAAATTGGAATAGAAAAAGAACCACGCGAATTTTCGAAAAATCGCTTCGAAGTGCACACCCCTATGCTACAAACTAACTTCGTGCCAAATTTCATGAAAATCGGAGGAACGGTTTAGGCGCTATGCGCGTCAGAGAGATCCTGACAGACCGAGATCCGGGCAGAGAGAGTTAGAGTTTTTAACAGACAGAGAGACTTTCAGTTTTAGTATTAGTAATAAAGATAAAGATAAATAGATAAACTATTTCTATAGATTAATTAGTACATTAAATAATATTTAGCATCTCAATACAAAAAAAAAAGAATCGGATCGAATAAATTATAAATGTTTCAGAAATATCGGAGATACCTTTTACTGAAGTTGAAATGTCTTCAATTACATAATCTTTAGACTACACTGCACGAATTTCACTTCATTTTGATCAGTTACCATACGAACCTTTATTTTCAGTCTCTTTCCGCGTCGCAAGGCCTGCCATCTGGCGATACGTCAGCAAGTTCAATTATAGAAATATATCATGAAAATGGAAACAATTACACTTTAGATTGTTCGTGCAATCAAAACTTACGTTAGAAATATAATTGAATAAATAGAATTTTACTGAAAAGTATAGCTTTTAGAAATGTAAATACAGTGAAACCTCCGAATAGTGGACAGTCAAGGGACTAGAAGTTTTGTCCGTTATTGGGAGCTGTCCGCTATTAGGAGGAACTACTTAATTTACCTTTTTCAAAATGGGCTGTTGTTCCCTTTGTAGAACACAATCGAAACAATTGCGAAAGGTTTACTACATTTTACGTTAAGCGTAATTAATCTGTTTTTTCCTTATAAAGGTATACTGGCAGCACACACTTGTCTTAAAAAGCATTTAATGAATTAAAGTAATCAATTAAAAGTTTGACATCTCTTTTTTGCATTACAAGCCTGTTTCTCAATATAAATATTTAAATCATTTACCTTAGCAAGTCTTTCAGTGTCCCCTTTGCTCAGGAAAAAGTTTTTCAATTCTTTACTGTATTTCAGTGCTTCCGAAAATTCTCTACTTTTTATGGTTAATTTATTTATTTTATCTGGAGTATCACTATTCGGAACTCCAGCGCTCGAATACGCTACCTTGCGGTGATTTACAAAACTGCAAATGAAACTAAAACATTGCCACGTTGCGTTCCACGTGTGTCTGTTGACGTAAACACAGGCAGTTTGTTCTGAGTATTTATTAACGCAATCGATGTGTCTTAGTTTGCTTTCAGCTACAGAAATTAATTCGTCCCTTAGTAGTATTCTCGAGCTTCTCAAAATAATGTTAGTTTTCATTATTTCCTTAATAATTGGTGAAAGCGAAAATTCTGGATTAACAAACTTGGATAACGTTATACAAGGTAAAAAAATTTATTGTTTTGTATGAATTTGTAAGAATATGGGTTTTTTTTAATCTTAAATTAACTAAACTTACCATATTTTACAGCAGCATTTAGTTGGAATGGACAGTATGCAAAATATTTTCTTGAATATATTATCGTAGAACAAAATGAATAACCGAGAAAGAATTTACTTTATTCTTTTTATTCTCAGCTGAAAGGTTTCGCCAAATTTGTTTATGGTTATAGTTTTAGTATAGTGCGAGCAAAGTAGCCTTGGCGAGATTTCGCGTTTTTAGTTAAACAATTTTTAATTTTTATCATGAGTGGAATAAAATGGTAGTAAGATTACAGAATTCGATAAGTGAAAAGAAATAATGGTCAATCAACTGAAAAGAAAACTACCACCATATATCCGTGAGAATTTTGTTGATGATTTGCATAACATGACACAATTAAATCGTAACTCAGAAATTAGAAAAATCGAAACAGAAAATTTTTAAATTAACCGATTCGGGAATTCCGAGAGAAATAACTCAGCTACAAATGGAAAACAAAAAGCGCTAGCCAAGCAAGGCAAAAAAGTATCATCTTCTTTCGATAACAATTTGTAATGTCATATTGAATTTTCTAGCATTAATTGTTATTCTTGTCAGGCCACAATTATTATTTAGTTTTATCAAGAATTGATAAATATCGAATTCAACATCCTGGAAATAGCTGCTTAGAACTACGAACTACGTAGTTTGCAATTAATCTTTGACGTTTAGTAATGCTTCTTGAATTCTCATTTCTTTCTACGTGGGCCAGAATATCCACAAGACTTTGAAAATTAATTTAAAAAGAATAAAGCGAAAAAATCATACGTACGAACAAAAATCACAACACTTTTAGCATTTTCTTCGTTACCATGTGCGTTTGTTTTACCTTTCTCGTCCGCCATTAGAAAGTGGCTACAGTGCCCCCTATAGTTCGTTGGAGTTGCGAATTAGGATTACACATAAGCTCATGAAAGAAAGTCGTTTTTGAAATGAATGAAAGGAGAAACTACACTTTTAGCACAAAATACATTAGAAAAACTGATATCCTTTCCAAATGAATACACAGTGAAATCCCGTTATACAAGGAGTACCAAAACAACGAAATATCCGTTTCAACGAAATACGCTTTCAGACCCGATTTAATTTCCATTTCAATGTTTGAACTCCATTACAATGAAATTCCTATTTCAACGAACAAAATTGTTGGTTCCTTAAAGTTCGTTGTAACGGGATTTTACTGCAATTTTTACCAACCGATTGCACTGAGTGGCATGAAAATTGCTTCTGACACTATTCCTGCTGATCCCTTACTTCAAAAAACTCCAGAATCCAAATATGACCACCGTTTTTCCTCATAATAACTCACTACCTTTTGGAGATAGTTATCCCCAATGTTTTCAGTTTTCGACAGTTTCATAGCCATATTTTTGATTTAGAGGGGAAGGGAATCTATAAGTTTAAAATCTGTGCGTGTGTCTGTAGCGTGTATCTCCGGGCTGTCAATGTCTACCAAGTCAAAACTGGTACAATTGGATACAGGACATTCTGTCTCACCCCTCTAAACCTTCAGAGGCAGGACATCCAGAGGTAAAAACTTAAAAATCATCAATTGCCTCCCGCCGCAGACGGCATTGAGCCACTGCAGGTGCCGGGCAAGGAACTGAGTCCCTAGTATTATATGTTAACTGTTAACATCCTTCTTAAGGGCTAGAGAGATGAAAAGTTCAAAAATATGAACATTTGAAACAAGGAGAGGAGACTTAGGGAGACTTTATTCCTCTTTAAAATATTATGATTTTATTATTTTTTCATCAATGAAAATCTTTGATAACCCCTATATGAATATCTTCTGCTCTAATGGTCATGATCGAAAAGAAAACAAGTTTGGCATTTAGAATCATTAGGCACTGTGAAATCATTTTTGCTGTCAAAAGAAAAAGACCTGTGCCACTTCCC
Organism: Uloborus diversus; assembly: GCF_026930045.1. NCBI lineage: Eukaryota > Metazoa > Arthropoda > Arachnida > Araneae > Uloboridae > Uloborus > Uloborus diversus. Next base: position 145,956,460 of record NC_072731.1, read on the forward strand.
CCAATTAACTCTAATTTGAATTCTAAAACTTTGAATTCAAATTATGTTTTTCGCAATCACGAGTTGCGACAAGACTCTACTCATTAGAGTTATTGTTTCTAGATATGACTCCCCCCCCCCAAGCATGTCCCTCCTCCTGAGCGGTTACGTATGTATAGCTGCGTGTGTGCGTGTAGACTTAAGTGCGTGTACGTAGGCGTGTGTATATGTGTAAAGGCGCGCGCGCGCGTAGGCGAGTGTGTATGAGCATGGGGACATGGACGCCACCACCCAGCATAAGCCGCCGCACAGTGGCATGTTATAATGGATTTTTCTCGATTTGCTTGTGCTCAGGGTCCAAAGTTCGCAGGTTTACGCAGCTAATTCTTCTTCAGGGTCTTTCTACAGACCATTTATGACTAATTAATATTAATTTCTAAGAGGACATAAGAGGACATTTTTTTGTAGAGTAGTGTATTTTGAAAAAAATAACCTTGAATTCCGAAGTTTTGGTGCTGATCAAAACCGATTATTGGTTTGAGAATTCGATTACTCTTTTTTTTGTCCCATTACTATCGTTGGACACGAGAGAAATTAAATATACCCACCTTTAATAGGAAAAAAAAATTATAGACTGCTTAAAAGTAATTTTTGCAAATTCCCGCACTCTTGGTTCTTCAACTTTCTAAAGGCTCCCTTCAGCTTTGTAATGGACGAAGGGCTCTAAAATTCCAGTTCTGATTGCCTAAGAGATAGGCCTTTGCAAATTTATTAATCCTCAATTGGTTTACTATAGGAAAAAAACCCATTCATAAGCGCTTTTTGGCGTTTTCGCCCCACTGTGCGCCGCCGGTGGGCGGTGGTGCTTCAGAGGCCCCTGGTCCAACCTGAAAAAGGAACCACAACATCAAGGACGGTCAAATGAGAACAATAAGCAATCGTGATTGCTCAAAAAAAAAACAAAAAAACTCCAATTAGAACTTTAAATTTAATCATTATTTTAATATGAATGTCCTCTCTAATCCAACTGTTATGTCAGTAATTTAAATGAAGTTCAATCTATGTCCATTGACACTTTAAATATTATTTGAAATTGATCTTGAAAAAATAGTTAATTCTTAGTGAATACTTACAATTTGAGTCTCGATAAACTCTGCATAAATCTACAGTGACTCCCAAAAGTTTTCGTACACCTTGAAATTTTGTAGCAAAACCAAAATAACGCAAAACTAAATTCGAATATGAAGTCCCTTTTTTTTTCACATCATTCCTATACCATTCTAAATAAAACTCATTAGTTTTTTTTTTTTTTTTTTTTTTTTTTTTTTTTTTTTTTTAACATTGCCTGATTTTATTTTTGAAATTTGTCAAAAAACGAAGAGACGGAGAAAAAAATACGCCACAAAAAAAGTCATCGTGCACTGAAATATTTTAGAATAAATTCATGGTTAAAATTATCACATGTCGTTTCTTTTATTATTTTTGCATTACATTGACACTGTAAAGTCATTTGGCTTTAATTTTTTGTTTATTTATTCCTTATTATTCTGCTTACTATTTTAAAATGACTGTTATTCGTAAAAAACAACAAACATCATTCGAAATTTGATTATTTTCCCTCACAGCAGCGGTAAATTGGTTTGAAATGTCTCTAAATTGGTTAATTTGTGCCATTCTATAGTGAAGTGCTTTAAAAAAGGCTTTAAACAAAAGAATTGGTGCGAAAACCAGGTAATCAAAGGTCAACCGGTAAAGTTAACAAAGAGTGATATAGCAGATTTACAGTTTAAAAAAATATGAAGCATACACATTTGAGTGCTGTAAAAGTTTCTGCAGAATTTAATAAAATATTTTAAGTTTAATTTTCACCTAAAATTGTTCTCCAAGTTCTCTGATTAGCTGGATTAAATGGGACCTCCTCCCGCAGAAATTTTTTTTGTTTGTGCGAAAAATAGATTTTAGTCGCAAAATCGATGATAAATAAGCTGAAAACGTTTTGGAATAACGTCTTACGTACGGATGACAATAATTCAACATTTTTGGTTAAATTGTTCTATAATTGTAAATAGAAGAAAAAATGAGGAATTTAATCTTAAGAACTTATTTGGGATCAGTTAATCAGGATGGTGAAGGTGTTCTTGTCTGAGGGTGCATATCAGCATCAGGACTTGGTAGTTTGGAATTTTTTGATGAAATAATGAATCATGCTGTTCATTTCAATATTTTAAAAAACAATTTCAAACTATTAGCCTAAAATTTGGTTATCGGATGCATTTTTTTTTAATCAAAATAACACAAAAAAGCGCACTGTTTTCAACGTTTGCGACTGGTGCCTCAAAACTTGTCCTTAAGCTTAAAAATAGGTCCTAAATCGACGGATTTAAACGTAACGTAACATATTTAGAGATATCTGGAGACTAGATTACGAAAGTACGGTATTGAAACGAAAAGAGAGCTAGAAACAGTGAGACTCGAATGTGGTTGAACACTTGCACAAAGAAATTGCACAAAAAAAAAAAAAAAAATCTTTTCGCAGACGTTCAAATGTTGTTGTGGACGTTGAATGATATTCTACTAAATAATCTTCTTTACTAATAACTAGCAGCACCCGCACAGCGATGCCCGTGCTAAAAATTTAATGGAAGTCCGTTGATTAAAAAAAATTGACGCCCCCCCCCCCTCTGATGTGAAATGATCGTTTTTCTTTATAAAATGCGTACACGCCTTTTCAAAAAAGAAAAGAAAAGAAAAGAAAAACTATTGTAAGTTTCTTTGGAATTTAAAACTTTTCGTCAAATCATTAAATTAGATTTACAGTTGCTTTAAAACTCTATTTAGCGAGTGAAGCGGTTTTTACTGCAATTTAAAATATTTCGCCAACTAAACAAAAAAAGACATCAAGTAATATCGTTCAAATTTAAAAATAATTCCGCAGCTCTATTGTTTATCGCCAAACTAGCCCAGCAACCACGCTATCATAATCCATCCGTCTAACGAAAAGCAAAAAAAACATCCCGTGGAACATTTAAAAATCATCGTCAGAAAAAAAGAAGAAAATATCGTACATTTCACTCGGATAGAAACAAATCAAAAGTTTCTTTTCTTTCAAAACAAATCGCCAAAACAATGAATTACATTGCCGGTTACCCTAAAACAATAATCCTAGACTGAACTGCTCAGCGCCTAACGTACCAAGCGACCACGCTACCGGAACCCAGCCCTTTTGCGAGTGAAGCGAATGTTTTTCTTTGGCAATAATAAATGTTTCGCCAAACAAACAAAAAGGTATAAAATCACATTAACAGTAGCTTTCAAATCTTCATATATTAAGAGCTACTTTGCCCGGTTTACCTTGAGAACAAAAATTGTGTCAAGTGACATATATTCAACAATATTTTAAAATAATAACTTAATAATTTAAAGACTAACTTAAATAAAAGAAAAAAAAACACCATGCTAAATTGCCCTTTCAAACAATGACGACAGATATTAAAATACTTTTAAGAAATTAAAATGCGAAAGATGGATTTTAAAAGTGTAACCATGGAAACATGAAATAAAATAAGTTTTGTGGAAATCTGATGCGAAGTAAGGAAATAAACAATGGATTCAAAAAGCGTAACCATGGAAACGCGAAAATAAAATAATTGACAACCTGAATCAAAATGACATATTTCGAAATTGATTTAAAAACGCTTGTAACTTTTTTTCCTTTGAAGATAGAAGCTCATTTTTTCGACCATAGGTCGAGAAAGATCAGGAGTAAAAAATCTCGCTTTTTCCAATGCTGTAAAAAAGAAAACTGTGGGACAATTTCTTCACTTTTTATTGATAGATTTAATGAAGAAAGTATTGCCTAAATTTCAGCTAAGCCTAAAAGAGTTCGAGCTAAAAACGCAAATTACGCCCGCCGTAATTAAGTTAGAGCATTGAAACAAATTGTTTAGAATGCGGAAAATTCTACCCTTTTCAACGATACATAATATTAATATGTGCAAGTAATTTTTCACCCCTTTAATAGCCAATAATAGGCAAATTACGTGAAATTTGGGTTTAAATTTGAATAAAAAAAGAACTATTTATCGTTTTTTTTTTTTTTCGAATTATAGCCTATGTTACTTAGTAAGAAAGCACCTTTCATGTAGGGAAAGAATTTTTTAAATAGGTGCAGTTGTTCCGGAGATTACCTCGAACATATAACACACAAAAATCCGCCCTCTCTCTTTATCATAATATAAAAAAATCTGTGCGGACGTTTGTCACCAAAAGGCTTTTAAACGGCTGGACCGATTTTGATCAAATTTTTCGTGTGTAATTAAGTTGTGGCAAGCATGGTTTCGAAGCGCGATGGATCGAATCGGAAACGTTTTTGTTAATTAATTAATTAATTTAAACATTCGATATTTATATCGCCCAAATGATTAATATTTATTTTAACCTATTGTTGAGCGAGAATTGAAATAAATATTTAACTCGTTGCCAAAGGACAATAAGAAAGCCAGCTTTGCTTTTCGTTATGAAATTTCCTACTGTGATTCGCAACTCCAATAAACTATAGGGGGCGCTGCAGTCACTGTCTAATGGCGGATGAAAAAGGTAAAACAAACAAATGCCGTAACTTATAACTTGCTTTGACGCTTAGTGAATGACAGTAATCTTTCATCGTGTTTGTGGGAAGCTTACTTTTCTATTCTTCTGAAATTACATTACACCACAAACTGTCTGAAGCCCGTAATTTACCCCAAAGAAAACACGTGGAATGGAATGTTATACCTTTTTCTTTAGTATTGTTAATCACCGCAAGGTAGCTTATTCGAGCTGGAGTTGCGAATATGTCAGTTGCGAATAGATAAAACGTAGAGAGAGAGAGTGAAGCCTTCATTTCTTGAAAGCAACGATTTTAGGACCCGTGATGTATTTTAAAGTAAAGTACTGGAAGGTTCACGCAAAACGTGTGTTCTGTCGTCGTAGTTGAACCATGTGACCGGATCGGTGCTTTAGATTTTCCTAACCTGATCAGAAAATACTGTACCTAGCAACATTTGTTTCTCGGCTCAAATCCTTCTGAGTTCTGGCACCAATATCAAGAATACTTTAAGGATTATCTAACTAATCAGTACCTTATTAAAGGAAAAAATAATGGAATTCTAAGACGAAACAAATTTTATTTTCTTCCAGATAAATTACAACAAGGTAGTTCCGTACACAAAAGATCAGGACAGTGGAAGAACTTTATCTTTGATGGAAGGAACAAATTACGCAATATAAAAAGTTTTAAAAGTTTTCGTTCAAAAGATCGGACTGCTAATCGGTCGGAGTTGACTTCGCTCCCTGATCGGCTGTATTACTGTAACGTGGTGGCTTGGCAACTTTGGCTATAAACAATAGAGTTGCGTGATCATTTGTTTACATTTTAAAGATACTGTTAATGTAATTTATTGTATTTTTTCTCTATTTGGAGAAATATTTCAAATTACAAAAAAGTACTTTTCGTTTTTAAAGTTTTTAGTCATTTTAGTTAGAATGTGTTTATTTTACATCGGGTGGGGGGGGGGCGGAGGGGTGAGTTATTTTCGCTTATTCAGAGGACTGTTTTTACCTTTATTATTTTTTAAACGATATCCTTCGATTGTTTTATTCTATTTCGTATTGGGGATGTTGCAGCGGGATTTCCCGTTTGTTCTAGATGGGTAGTTAGTTTTTTACACTTAAAATCTGAGGACGCTTTTTATCATTTGAGTATGGCTGAAGAAACAAACCATCAAGTACGGGGAAAAAAATAGTTAATAAAACAACTGCTCAGTGGGCATTAGATAAATCAAGTTGTAATAAATATACGCATTCTGACACCAAGCAGCTTAAATCATTTTTTTTTTACTTAATTTTTTCAACAAAACGTTTCAAACACTGGATAGTTCATTGAAATTTTTTACATTTTCAATTTACAAAGTTTGAACAGAACAACGTCTGTCAGGTCCTCTAGTAATATTAGTAAAGATAAAGACGAAAGTCTCTCTGTCCGGAGGATGTCTGGATGTCTGGATCTCTGTGACGCGCATAGCGCCTAGACCGTTTGGCCGATTTTCATGAAATGTGGCACAAAGTTAGTTTGTAACATGGGAGTGTGCACCTCGAAGTGATTTTTCGAAAATTCGATGTGGTTCTTTTTCTATTCCAATTTTAAGAACAAAACTATCATAAGATGGACGAGTAAATTACGAAATTATCATAACGTGGAACCGTAACATGGGCACAAGTCAATTGGGGAGATATGAAATTATCATAACGTGGAACAGTTACATGGGTACAAGTCAATTGGCGAGAAAATTCACCATACATTATTTGTAAATATACAGGCGAACCAAAAGACCTTTTAATTTTCCTATTACGGGCAAAGCCGTGCGGGTACCACTAGTAGCTTAATAAAAGTTAGATTATTCAATAATATATAGACTTTTTTTAAAGTGTACAAAGACTTTTGTGAGATAAAATTTCAGGCACTTTTTGATTTTTGATTTTTAAAAAAATTAAGTTTTAATATGCTATTAAAATTTTTCATGTAGTTTTGTTAAAAATAGATCATAATAATAAAATACCTATTCCGAAATATTAATTTTAACCAATAGATAGGGATCTATTTAATTGAAAGTCGTAGGTGTACGAACACTTTTGGGAGCCACTGTATTTCATATTTAAATGAAGAAGATTAAAACTTGCATCGAGATGCTACTGTAGGTCGAATCCATGTCAATTCAACAAGGGCTGTAACATGATGGTCTCGGATTTTTTTGAATTTAACATATGTTAAAATTCATAAAAAGTTATGAAATACTTTTTTTGTTTTGCCTTAAAAAATTCCTGGGCCGAGATACAGGCCGCCAAAGATGGCGGCCCTGTCATGATTTCTCACTTGGGATTTTCGTCAAAATTTTCAAAGTATATTATCTCAGGGACGGTAGAACATATTTTGTTGCGGTTTGTTTTATTTAAAAGGATATTTTTTCTTGTTTAAAAAAATATTCAACATTTTAAAACGTGTGCTTTAGTTTTTTCCCCAGTCTTTTGAAAAAAAAGTTTAAAATAATTTTTTTGATTTTTCTCAAATATCTCAATTTAAAAATTTTTTCATTTTTTTACAGTTTCTTAGTACCCCTGAGCACTATGTTCCCTGAAAAGGAGAGCTTTCCCTTTTTCGTTTAACAGATTTTTGAGGCATTTGAAAAAAAAATGCGGGTTTTTAATAAACTTTTAGGTAAAGGAAGACCTGAAAATTCATTTTTTTTTTATTTTCACAGCAAATGGCCAGAAAACACTTTTAATTCAGTCATATAGCGAAACTTTCATTTTGAGTCTTCATTTTGTTCAGGATACTGAATTTAGTGAGAACAAGATGGCATATTGCGCTTAACGATTCTTTCGCACTACGCTGGGAAGGTTACCTGGGGAAATGCAGCGAATCGACTGGAGACCGAGTTCTTGTTTTCATAAAAAATAAAATTTTTGAGTAAAGTAGAGACTCAAAATGAAAATTTCTCTACTTAACTTAATTAAGAGTGTTTTCTGGCCACTTGTTGCGAATTTCTTTCTTTTTTCTTTTTTTCTTTTTGAATTTTCAGGTCTGCAGTTACGTCAAGAGTTAGTTCCTTAAAAACCCTCATTTTTTCAAATGCCTCTAAAATCTGTTAAACTGAAAAGTGGAATCTCTCCTTTTCAGGGAACGTAGTGCTCAGTGGTACTAATAAACTAAAAAACTGAAATTTTTTGAAAATGACACATTTGAGAAAAATCAAAAACATTATTTTAAACTTTTTTTTTTTCCAAAGACTGGAGAAAAAACTAAAGCACACATCTCAAAATGTTGCATACGTTTTTAAACAAGAAAGAATATCCTTTAAAACAAAACAAACCGCAACAAAATCATTCTGCCGTCCCTGAGATAATGTACTTAAAAGATTTTGGCGAAAATCCCAAGTGAGAAATCATGACGGGACCGCCATCTTTTGTATCTCGGTGGAGGAATTTTTTTTGGGCAAAAAAAAAAAAAAACGCATTTCTTAATTTTTCATGGATTTTAAAGTGTGTTAAATTAAAAAAAATCCGAGACCATCATGAAACAGCCCTTGTGGAATTGACATAGATTCTACCTGTAGTTGTTTTTTTTTTTTTTTTTTTTTGAAAAATGTTAGATAATACTTTAACGCTAAGAGAGGTAATCGTAAATGATTAATTTCACTCGAACATTTTCCTCACAGTGACGCATGTGACAAATAGTTTTTGTTTCCGATCGCTGGAATTCTTGTGTAACTCCATACACCTGTATAAAATTTTCATAATAGATTTTTCACGAGCGCATTCGTTGAAAGGGGATCATCTTATATACATCATTAGTATGTCATTAATATTTTGTAGTAGCAATTTTTGGGGGGGATTTTTGCCATTGTTTTCGATTATTGGTTGTAACTTAAAACCGTTCTATTTCTTGAGTGCAGCATACTTCCCATCTTCGTTCGTACTTGGGATTCGCGTGCATCAAGTGGAGCGTAGCTCGGAGGTTTTTTGCTTCCGATAGCAGGTCAAGCAGACAGGACTTTTTTTTTCTTCTTTCTGATTGTTCGATTTGTGATATCGGTGAAAGTGCCGCTGATTAGGCACTCGTAACGAACGTTGACCGCGCGGAGTTGAATCTCCGTTTTGGACATTTTCTCCCGGTTTAAAAATATAACCTTTTCAATTTCTACCATTAGTTCACTTTCTCCCCAAGTATATTTAGACATCGTGTTCAAATTTTCGATCGATAAAAAAATACTTCTATTCATCCACTCAAGTTCAAAACACATTTTCTAAACTTGTTTTGACACTTGATGTTGATGCAGTTTTTTCATATATTAATTCATTAATTAAATTTAATTTCTATTTTGCCACTTAACATTGTGATTCTGTCATAGGTATTTATATATTTATAATAATTGTAATTATTTAATGATAAGTAACTGAATTTTTTAAAAATATTTGTGTGTTATTTGTTTCTTGTTTATTTCCATAATTAGTTAATAAGATCACTTATTTTGCATTAAAAAAGTGGTTCCTTGCACCCCGAAACACGCGTTTGCAGTAATCTTCCATTTTGTGCAATTATATGTTGTTATTTTTTATTTTTTACCGTGATTTAGGTTTCAATCCTTTGCATCTTAAAAGTAAAAGTATTTTAGTTATTTTGAAACAAAGTAGTTATTTTAACCCAATGCTTTTTTATACATAACCCTATGCTTATTTAATTTTATATTAAAAAACAATTTTATTATTATTTTTTAAAACTTGATTTAACATTGCTGTTTAAAACTTAACTCATTGGAATAAATTTGAAAATGAACTACTTCTACTCCTAATGCGTTCAAAATTAAATTTTAATGAATTACACGTGTTTTGCTGGAAATTATTTCTTTGCAATGTTTTGTGAATTTTAATCCATTTTGAAGATTAAAACTAGATTTACGAATTTTTAAAGATGTCAAACATTTGGATTGAATTTCCCTGCATTATTACTTGTATAAGTGAAAATCTCTGGTTTTGCAGAAGGCCAACATCGAAAATACGTTTTGTGCTATTCTTGAGGTTTCAAATCATTTGCATTCTGTAAATATTTCAATTATTTTGAAAGTTAAAAGAAATTTGAAGTTGCCCTAATTTCCTATAGGTTGCTGTAAATTTCATTTTAATGCTCTTTTTTTTTTTTTTTTTTTTGTAATTTAATTGTAGATTGTTAAATTATTAGTACTCACTTATTTTGGGCAGAATACTAAATTTTTATATTTACATTTTTTTTTTTTCAAAATAAATTTTATGTGCAAGGGTGCTTATTTCCCTTAAAGTGTGTACTCCTTTAAAATTTTCAATAACACAGTCTGTGGCTCCCCTCTCATATTCCAAAAGTTTATGAAAATTAAGAGGCATCTATGCGTTTTCATTCCTTATGCAATAGAATTTTGTAAGAATGTTAGAAATTTTTGAAACGTGTTGTAACATTTAAGTTTTTTACACAATTTCAGTCAACTATTTCTGTAAAATTTTTAAATATCTTTAGATTCATTCAACATGTTCTTTTTTCTTTTGTTTTACAGACAAATGGACATGAAGAGTCGCCAGGATTAGCAACAATCAGAATGAAGCCTGATGACCAAGGGCGATTTGGATTTAATGTGAAGGTAACAGTATGAATTCATATCCAAATCTTTTGAATGTTATGATACAACTCAATCGCTTGTAATCAGTTTTTGCATTAGAATTTTATAACGCAATTATGCTGATTAAGTATTAAGTGAAGTGATGAAGAATGACAAGTTCCATGCAATCTTTAAAAACTGAATAGTGTCAATATTGCTTAATCCTCGGAGTTCGATATGATGCACTTAATTTACTGTGCCCATTAGTAATTTTTGTCACCTTTGGTTAAAGAAGCACCCCAGCAAGATATGGTGTTAAGATCAAGATGAGGTTATAAATGAAGTTGAGCTTAGAGATAGCAAACCAAAACTGCATGCTAATGAAAAAGTGTTGTACTGCATAGGAATTTTTATTCAGCCAAATTGGTACAGGGTGTGGAGGAAGTTCCCACAATATTATTAGTAGATATTTCAGTAGGCTGTAACTAACACGTAATTCAACAAATCAACAAGTTAAAGCAATAAAAACTCCTTGTTGAAACAATAATAATAACATTAAACAAAAAAATTATAACAATTGTTCGAAATTGGCTCCTTGGGCTTCAGTACATTTACGGAGCTGCAGTCTGAAATTGCTGACGATGCTCGCGCATGCATCCACCGTTATCTCATTCCAGGCATTTTGCTGTGGTTAGACGACCACTCCGTGGACTGTTGGCAGTCACTCCAGTCTCCTTGTAGCGTTTTACATCGCCTTAGTGCTTTTACTTTTGAATCCAATCGTTCGAATAATATCCGCTGTTTTCATTCCCTTGTGTAGTTCAAGGACAGTAACACGCACATTTTCGCAATTCATAGCTCATTAACTCAATGAACTAACAAAGTGCAAATGATTAAACCTCAAATACTTTTAATGCCAATAAACAATATGTGCCAAATAAATCGCAAGCATACGATTTTAACGCCAAAAAAAAAAACGTTTTAAACAAAATAGTGGGAACTTTCTCCGCACCCTGTACACAATCAATGCTTTAGGTTGGTGATAGGTGTTTTTTTTTCTTTTCTTTTCTTCTTTTGTTTAAATCAACTAAACCAATGCATATTTTTTTTTTCTAAATCATTTTTTAAAATTTCCCTATTGTTTAGAACTTTTTCATAACTTTTTCTTGTTTAGAAAAGTCACGATGCTATTTTTAAAGTGTTCAGATAGTTTTAACAAGTTGTTTTACACTGCTACCCCTCTACTCATGACATGCTGATGTCAATGCATGGTAATCAGCACGCAATCACATTAAAGGTAATTGGAGAAAAAGGAGTAATAGGTTGAACTGTGTCAGTGCCTTTGTTGTCTTAATTGCTTTAATGGTCGGACAATTGTGATAATTCCAGAGATTTTGAAACATTTTTACAGCTATAACTCTTAGAATTTTACTTGGAAAACAATAAAGAAATTTGTAAGAGTATGCAGTGCTTAGTTTCTACCAAAAGAAGCTTAGGAGCCCCATAATCCCCACAACTTATTTTTAGGTGTAAATAGCTTATTTTCATCTAAAATGTTAAAAATTTGAATAGGATTGAAAAGAAGTGCAGCTCACATCCTATGAACTCCTATGCAAAGTAAGCCTTGGGAGGATGGGGTGTTACAAATGAAACAGTGTGGGATCCCTATAGTTTTCAGTACTTATTTTAATGTGCAAATGACTTGTAATACCATGAGCTCCCATGCAAACGAAGGCCTGATCATTATGATATTTAATGTGGTGACATATAGATGTGTTAAACAGTGATTTGCATTTTGAGTTACAGTCATGGATTTCTATTTATTTGTTTAGGTTTTAACTGATCAGTTTGTAGCTTAGGTCGGAAGCCTACTAATGTAAGAAATTCTCGCCATTACTTGGCTGTTTCTAGTCTATGGGCCAGTATACTTCAAGATTGCAAACTTCCATCTTTTGTTGAAATGTTTCTATTATTATTGGCTTGGTTGGTGTGCACTTTACATTTGCATGTTCATTCAGTTATAAACATGTAGTGAATATATTTTTGGATAATATACTAATTCTGTTTTTTATTACTGTTTAGGGTGGTGCAGATCAAAACTTACCAATTTTAGTTTCAAGAGTAGCTCCGAACACTCCTGCTGATACTTGTACTCCTAGGTTAAATGAAGGCGATCAAGTACTTATGATAAATGGTCGAGATGTAAATGGATTAACTCATGATCAGGTACTTTCTTTTTTTCATGAATTTAGGTACTATTCTTGGAAACTAATTTTAGTAGCACATTTTTTTTTTTTTTTTGTAATGTGTAATTGTACATATTTGATTGATGATTTGCTGCATTAGTAATAGTTTCTGTTGACATGAAAAAGTCCCTTTACGTATCTTATTTTAAGTTAATATTTCTATATTTTTTTAACAGAAATGATTTCAATAATTACTTCTAGGTTGTAAAACTGATAAGAGCCTCAAGGGAAAGACATCCTGCCGAGCTTGTTCTAACTGTTCGTCCAAATAATGGTAAATATTTGTAGCAATGAAAGCAATTTCTTTATGGATTGCAGCTCTTAGTGTATATTAATACATACGCTGTTATCTCACGTTAAATAGTTAAGTATTACTGTAACCAGTGATGTGGTTGTAAATAAATATTAAGGGGAACACACCCCTTTTTATAGGTTAGATGTCACAGTTGAGGGATTTTTGTTAGACTTTTTAGATTACTCATGCCAGCTTTAATTAAAAAATGAGGCATTTCTTTTTTTAAAAAAAAGGTGTTTTGAAGACAATTTGCTTTAAATTTGCATTATTTTTACTGTAATGAACCAAATATTTCAGGGAACAGTGCCCCGACTCCTCCTCCTCCCAACTACATCACTGACTATTAACTGTGTAACAATACAAGTAACAAAAGTCGTGTTATTTTTGTATTAAAAGATACAGAGAGTAAACACAAAACATGTAATGTCTCAACTAAAATGTATTAAACTTAAAAAGGACAAAACAGCCCCTAGTTTTTTTTTTTTTTTTTTTTGAAGAAAAGATGTATTGATGTAATATTTTGTGCAAATATTTACTGCTTGAAATCTTTCTTTTATTTATTGAAAGAAATCTGGTTAATTTGCTTGAAAAAATATCAGCAACAAGTTATACTCCTTTATTTATTGTTTGAACAATACAACAAATTTTAACATGATAGTAATGAATTGCTAATTTTTGGTTTCATTTATAACACTGCTGATTACATACAACTGTTAGTTCCATCCACCTATTTGCCCTGTTTTACATAAGGAATTAAAAAGTCACACTGTATCATTGGAACAGTTTATTGAAAAATCCTATGCATAAGTCGAAACATTATTTAGTTTTAAGTGGTTCAAGTTTGAGTCAAAAATAATTTTCTTTTGAAAAAGTTGCTAACATTTGATTTCTTGTAGAGAGAAAATTGAAAGATTCATTCTCAAACATTTGATTGTGAGAAAGCATTGAAAAAATTTCAATTTTTTTTAAAAATTATTTTTCCTTTCAATAGTATATGTGGGAGAGGATGTTGAAGAACCAGATTTTCAGTATATACCTGATGCTCCTCATGTATCATCAAAAGTTCCACGCTCTGATGTTCTGTCAGAATCTATGTTGCTTCTCAGTGAAGGTCTTGAAAGTGGAGCCCTTGTTGCACAATTTGAAGTGAGTTGTTTGATCTTCTTCTATAACTCTCATTTTATTAACAGGGTTCGTATGGGTCATGGAAATCCTGGAAAGTCATGGAAAAAAATAAATTTCAGACCTGGAAAAGTCATGGAAAATTAGTATTTTCATTAAAAGTCATGGAAATTTATTTTAAGTCATGGAAAAATGTCTTGGGCAGTAATAAAGAACTGTAGAAAATTAAAATTTTGAGTGATTCAACCGTATTGCATGTAAAAGCTATTAATACTCAAAAATTGAACGATCTCAAAAACGAATCTGAGTTCAGGAATCTTTTTGCATTCGCTTCTGCAACACTTGCCCGCCTTTTTTTGTAATGTGATTTTACTGCTGAAACATCCCTAATTTTTAATTCACCATTATTTTTAGAACTTATAGGTTATATTCTGTAGTAGTGGGCTTATCATGTTCTTGATTTTACCACACCCACTCAAAACGTGTAATTTAATTGCATCCTAGTTTATTTCAACCACTTGTAATTGTCAGAATTTATCTTAATTTCTTGAAAGCTTTAGAAAATGAAGACTTTAGTCAGGCGATAGAACATACAAATAGGGGAATTCTAACAGTCAAACAGTGGTGCCCAACATGCAGCTCACAAAATTGATCCATGTGGCCAGCTGCAATATCTGGTTTAGAAAAATGAATTTACTGATAAACATGACTTTACTTCAATGATTGAAATTACTGTCAAGTTACATGATGTAAATTTACGATCGGAAACTTAGTAATAACTCATTCCACTTTTGTCCCATTCATTACTATTTTGCCCTATTTATGAAATAATTATGAGACATTTAAAGATCAGTATATTTGCATCCACTATAATTTTACTTAACTGAAGTTTATATGATAAAGACAAATAAGAATAGTTTATTAGTTTCTGCAGTGTGCACTGATTTTTTTAGTCAACTAAGTGCTTTGATGTAATAATGGTATTTATGTAAAAGTTTTGCCAATGCCCACTTCTGAAAAAAATGTCAGATTTGACATTAAATAGTACCATTCTCTTTGTTTAAGAAGGTCATCAAAATTTTCACAAAGTCATGAGAAACTCTTGGAAAAGTCATGGAATTTTTTCATCCGAATTGAGTTGAACCTTGTATAAATATTTTTTATTTTATGTGTTTTTAAAGTTCAAGTTTTTCGGAAAATTATTATTTAATTGGTAATATTTTTCAAAATGCAGAAATTTGATTTTTATGGGCTTTATTTCAGATATCATTGTTGAATCAAAACTGCATCCCCCCTCCTCCTCCTCCTCCCATCTTTGCCTAGACAGCTCAATTGAAATGTGAAGTCCTTTTACATTGTTGAAAATTGTCTTTCTTAAAGTGCTTCTTATTCAGAACTGTTGTATGAAAATTTTATTTTATTTTTCCACTCTTTGATTTTGGAAAGTATGTTTTATATTATAAATTGTTGAATTAAACGCACCAATGTTTTTACCTGGTGTCTATGTTTAAAAGCTAGATTTTAGATTTGGATGTATTGGAAACAAATATAAGTCAAGTCATAAGAAATAGGAGAAATAATGGATTGATCACGCATCATCAAAAAACTATTCATTGAAATTGCTGCTACAGGAAATAAATATTCTCTTTCTTCCTTTTTGTGAATTTCTCACGTTTCTGTGCCTGATCACTCAACTGCTTTCATTTTTATGAAGATAACAATAGGTATTTATGATTTTTAAATTGATTTTCTATTGCAGTCCTTTTAACAGAACAAGCACAACGATTCCTAGTTTCATTAAATATATAACTAGAGGACCCGACAGAGGTTGTTCTGTTCAAACTTTGTAAATTGAAAAGTTAAAAAATTTCAATAAACCATCAAGTGTTTGAACCATTCTGTTGAAAAAAATAAGTAAAAAAAAATGTTGTAAGCTGCTATAGTGTCAGAATACGTATATTTATTACAACTTGATTTATCTCATGCCCACTGAGCAGTTGTTTTATTAACTATTTTTCCTCCTATACTTGATGGTTTGTTCCTTCAGCCATACCCAAAGTATAAAAAGCGTCCTCAGATATTAAGTCAAGTGTAAAAATCCAACTACCCATCTAGAACAAACGGGAAATCCCGCTGCAACATCCCCAATACGAAAAAGAATAAAACAATTGAAAGGATATCGTTTAGAAAAACGATAAGGTAAAAACAGTTCTTTGAATAAGCGAAGCCCCCCCCCCCCCTCCGGATGTAAAATAAACACACTCTTCAACTAAAATGACCAAACACTCTTTAAAAATGAAAAGCAATTCTTTGCAATTTGAAATATTTTGCCAAATAAGCAAAAAATACAATAAATTACATTAACAGTAGCTTTAAAAAGAACAAATGATTATGCAACTCGATTGTTTATAGCCAAAGTCGCCAAACCACCATGTTACTGTAATCCAGCCGATCAGTGAGCGAAGCCAACTCCGACCGATTAGGGGTCCGATCTTTTGAGCAAAAACTTTTAATACTTCATATATTGCCTAATTTGTTCTCTCCACCAAAGATAAAGATCTTCCACTGCACTGATCTTTGTGTACAGAACTACCCTGTTGTAATTTATCTGGATGAAAATAAAATTTGTTTCGTCTTTAAATTCTATCATCTTTTCCTTTAATAATGTAGTGATTAGTTAGGTAATCCTTAAAGTATTTTTGACTTTGGTGCCAAAACTCAGATGGATTTCAGCCAAGAAACAAATGTTGCTAGGTACGGCACTTTCTGATCATTCGATTAGGAAAACCTAAAGCACCGATCCGGTCACATGGTTCATCTACGACGACAGAACACACATTTTGCGTGAACCTTCCAGTACTTTACTTTAAATATATCACGGTACCTAAAATCGTTGCTTTCAAGGAATGTGTATGTGTGAAGGCTTCACTTTCTCTCTCTCTCTACGTTTTATCTATTTTCAATTGACATATCACAGTAGGAAATTTCACTACAAAAAGCAGAGCTGGCTTTCTTATTGTCCTTTGCCGACGGGTTAAATATTTATTTCAGTTCTCGCTCAACAATAGGTTAAAATGAATATTTATCATTTGAGAGGTAGAACCATCCAATGTTTAAATTAATTAACTAACAAAAACGTTTCCGATTTGATCCTTCACACTACGAAACCATGCTTGCCACAATTTAATTACACGCAAAAAATTTGATCAAAATCCGTCCAACCGTTTAAAAACCTTATGGTAACAAACGTCCACACAGAAGATTTTTATATATTAAAATACTAGTCGCCTTCAGCAACCAGCTGGTCCGCCTTTTTATGCCATTCGCCTTTTTGGGCCAATGTTGCTGCCTTCGGCGGCTGCTTAGACAATTTAGCGACAGTATTAATCAATGTTTCTCTTTATATATCAATATTATCATTCACCTTTTTATGCCAATGTTGCCGCCTTCAGTGGCTGCTTAAATAAATTTCATGACGGTATCAATCAATCTATATCTATCTATATCATTAGTAGTTTGAACAAAATATTTTCTAGACCTATCTCCAGTTCCGTCGTTTGGAATACTTTTAATGGACGGGAGGAGAGACACAAACGGCGTACTCTTCATGCAAATTTTTTCGAAAAATAATAAAAAGCACTCCCACTTTTATGTGAAAGCATTGTTTTTTCAAAGCCATGGTGTGTGTGTGGGGGGGGGGCATTGGCACCCCGTTGAAGTTCCTTAAATGACGGGCATGTCTCTTTCTTGCTGTCCATCTACTATATCTACCTCTATATTTGTGTATCTATCTATCTACCTATACGATCTATGCATACCTACCTGTGACAGTAATTAACAATCTTTTTTTATTTATATAAGTATTAATTCGAAAAAAAAAAAACATTTTTTGTTCACTTAATCTCGATCTATCTCTGTATCTACCTAACCTAACCGCCAATCCGTAACAGAAACACAGGTCATGCAAAAAATCGAGGGCTTTATTTATTTAATCAAAATAGCCCTCAAAAAAAAAAAGGCTCTATGTATGTAGGCAAAAAAAGTATCCCCGTAGTGTGCAAAAAGTATCGCTTGCAAAAAAATAAACTAAAAAAAAAAGTGAAGAGAAGGCAAACGATTTCAATTGGATCATGTGATGAGCTAAGTTCGGAACTCAGCTGGCAAGCAAACAGCTCGCGTTGCGTTCTGCATTTAAAAAATTGTAAAAAAAAAACTATTGCGTATTTTTAAAAACTTTTTTCTTCTGAAGGGGGCAGAATGTTTTTACTATTTCCAACTAAAAATTTAGAATTGAGGGTTCAGTACTTTTTACGGGATGGGTTTTGAAAAAAACTAAACCCCGAAAAAAATGCAAATTAAAGGTTTTTTCAAAAATCTATAAAAAATACAAAAATTACTCTATCTTCAAAATTTTTTCATTCATCATATTTAAAATTAAATTTCCTACACTGTAGTACAAAAAATATTCGTTTGGCATGATTGGTTCGGGGTCTGTGAGGTTAAAAGTGCTAAAAAGTGCTAAAAATCATATAAAACATTAAATAACTTTTTTTCTAATTAAAATATCAAAAATCGAAGCCCAAAATGCATATCTTCCTCAAAAACTACACCTGTATACCAAATTTCATCTTTCTAGACCTTACCGTTTTCCTGGGATGCGCGCCACAAACACACACACATAGAAACATCTTATTTATTATATGTATAGATATCACAGCTCTTATGCTATTTCAGCCCTACCTACTTTCATACTACAGTCTACTCGGGATAACTTAAATATTCCTTCACCTTGAGTTTGTCATTAGGTCTCGAGAAGGTTGTGAGAACTTCCCATAACTCAAACTACCAACAACTAAAAGGTTTTAGCCAGTCCTTTGAGATCAGTGATGCAGTCAAACGAGATAATTTGGAGGTCACTGCCCCCACTCCCTCCCCCAGAACCCTTGATTTTAACACATATCACCAATCCTGAAATGGTAGTTTTTTACATATAAAGCCTGTTATGACCAAAAACCCCACCCAAAAAGAATTTCTAGCCGTACTTTGAGTTATAGAGAGTTGACTAGTTCTTTTGACCAGTAAAATTTCTGAAAGTTATAGTGCTTGCACATGTAGTGCAATACTTTTCCTTTCAACTCCACATTTAAGTGAAATAATGCAATGTCATACATATTTATGCGTTTTGAAGTACATTAATATATCATCTGAAATATTTTTTGTTGTAGCAATTGTACAGAAAGAAACCTGGTATGACGATGAATATGGCAAAATCATCAGAAAACCTTGTAAAAAACAGATATAGGGATATTTCTCCTTGTAAGTTTATTTTGTTGATTTTTTTTCTGTATTCAATGTGAGAAAAAAAAGTTGAAATGTTTTAATAGTTGACCTAGTCCAGGGGTCGAAGTTGTCCTATATATCCTATATTTTCAAAAAAAGCATCAAAATTGTCCTATATTTCCTATATTTTTCAAAAATGTCTTATATTTTCTATATTCCCTTTTTTACTCTATATATCTTTTAAAAAGAACAGTAAATAAACTTTCTGACATCGGATTTTTCCCTGAAAGTACGTGCCCGAATGAATTTCAAATTAAAAAACGCAACTGACTAAATCCTGCAACAGGCATCTTCTCTCATTGTCTACAGCAATGTGACATCACTCTATAGTTGTTGGAGTTTCGAGAACTAAGTCTGAAGTTGGTTTTAGAATTTTGCGTTTGGGGGGCAACAGCCGTTTGTTTTGTTTTCCATCATGGGGGTTTTTGTTGGTATAGGGGCCTTGGTGGTCGTGTGCCTTCGCCAACTTGCTTTGTAAGCAAAGAGGCGCAGGTTGGATTCCCGTCTATAGCCATGAGTGTTCTATTATTCCTATGTAATTTACATCTTTCATGTGTATTGTCCTGGAAATAAAATATGGAAAAAGGTTGTGGATTATTAGAGGTAAAATCTTCTCCGCTGAGAATAGCTGTATACCCCAATGTGTGTTACCATAAATCAAATCAAATCGTTGGTATATTTTTGTGTTCAGTGCATTTTCTAATTGGAATTTTCTAATATTCTTTTTGCAATTTTTTCTTTTTGTAAAATTTTGGGATCATCGAATGTTAGTTCCTTATGACATTAAAACGTAGTTTGTTGTATTAAGTGGAATTATAATGGCGAAATCGCATCGCTGAACACAATTTTGTGTGGTGTGGTTGAACCAGGAGGACATTAATTGTACAACTTTTGGTGCATGTGCACTAAAGGAAAAGATGATTTTACCGCTTTTTGCCATTTTTGCAACTGTTTGTCATTTTGCAACCATTTGAGACAACATGCTAAAACATTCAAGCGTAAAAAAAACGTCCGAAGGATCCTCCTCAAGCTCTGTTTGTTCTTAATAGAAGTGGTAAAAGGTTCAGTTTAGATATAAAATCAAATAATAGTGGAATTTGTACTTGGGTCATGAGTGAGGAAGAAAATTAAAAGTCAGCTTTGTTCAAATTTTGTTCAGTTATTTCGTCTATAAAGTACACTTTTTTTCAAAAATTATTCTTTCAACTACAGGAAAGTCATTTGAGATGTAAGTTATAATTTTGTTTGAGGGTTTTTTTTTTTTTTTTTTTTTTTTTTTTTGAGACAAAAACATTGATAAGAATAACTAAATAATATATGATATGTATTATTTCTTTTTTCATAGCAAAATTATTCATATAATGTGTCTTATATTTGTCCTATATTTTTTGTGGAAAATGTCCTATATGTGACAAGTCGGTCACTTCTACCCCTGCCTAGTCTGTGCAAAACTATTCTTGAATGTTAAACAGTTTGAAATATTTCTGATCCAAATTGCTTCATAAAATTTACTGTTTGTACGCAGCATAGTTATTATTAGCTTATTATTAACTCATTTATTTATTGATTAATTTTTCTTATATTTATACCAATATTTATGTATGTGTATTATGTTAATGTGAAGAAAAGGATTTGGAAAAACCAAAGCAGTTATCCATGTACACCTTGTCTCTGTTTAACCTGCAAGGCCTCTATTTTTTCAACCCTTAGTCCTAAACACATACTTCCAGTTGCAAAAATAGTCAATAGGAGATGCATAGTTAAGATGTTAAAAGTTTGAAGCAAAAAAAGACTTTAGGGAAAAAAAAAACAAAGAAAAACTTTTTATATGGTTTCTATGTCCCCATTCATATTTAGGGAAATCGCAAGTATCCAGAAACAATTCAAACAAAAGAGTTTTGACTTCAGTACGATCAATCAATATTCACTGAGATATGAAATGAAGTGTTTTGTGACTTATATCACTTTATACTTGTAGTTTTCGGGAGTCATATAGTATCTTAATAAATTTGTTTTTTTTTCTTCTCAAATTCTAGAATTTCTTCTTTTGTAGTATGTTTTTATGTATCATAGTAAAAACATTTCCTTTTTCTCAATAGCAATGAAAATCATAAATATCTACCACTGTCTTTTTTTTTTTTTTTTTTTGCTTCAATAACGTTGTAACAGTGTTCTTCAATCAGGACTATATCTCATCTCATTTTTGGTATGTTCCCTTAAGATTTTGAACTTGAATCGATATTAAGCGCACTAAAGTCAATTTTTTTGTGATCAAATTGATTATTTTTACACATGTGATTTTCTTGGGGGGGGGGAGGGCATAGGGACCATATAATAAGTTAAATTTTGCATTAGTCAATAAGTGATTTGAAAAAGGAATCTTGCCCATGCAACAGATGTTGAAATATATTTCGACGTTAATTTTTTTCTTTAAAAAAAAAAAGTCCAAATTACAAAAATAATAAGATGCTCCTTTCTTATAAGAAAGCAAGGGGAGAAATCTCACCCAACTTTGTTCCCTACTATGTACTATGATTTTTTTTTAAATCCAAATTGAACTAAACACCGCATTGATTGTAACAAATGACCATTAGAACAGAAATATGCACCAAAGGACCATCATTGTTTTTAAAATGCTGTTTTACAGTTCGAGTCTTTTGAAGCGATTGAAATGAGCATCAAGGTGTTAAAAGAAGACAGGTACTGAAGGTTATAATATGTTAGCTTTAAGTAACTAACTCTTTATGAAAAACTCAGGTTTTTGTTATGATTTCTTTCTGTTGCCTAACATGTAGAATTTTTTACATTTAATAATGGTATATACTTCTAAAATGGCAGCAAAATGAATTTTTGAGCGTAGCAAGAAAACTATGGAATAAGCTAAACAAAAAATGTGGCTATTAATATAAGAGTTCCTCCAGTGAATTTTTCATTGAAATCATATTGTTTCAGATAGAAAAAAATTCAACTACAAATTTTATTACAAGTTATGGCTTAAGATGTATAAAATATGTTGATGTTTTTGTTATTTATTCACCTACATCACAATATTGTTTCTTGTTTGTTCACAGATGACAGTACCAGAGTAATCTTACTTGGAAGTTCAACTGGTGATTATATAAATGCTAGCCATGTTCATGTAAGCTATGCCATGTTTTTCAACTGTTATCAATGTTTTATGCTTTTTTTTTGTATAATTATTTATTCGACCCTATTTTCTATATTTTCCAAAACATAACATTCACCCATGAGATTTAACACATTCAATGTGTGAAGTGTGACTTTCAAAAAATAAAAAAGAAAAGCTTAAAAATAATTTTTAATTGTAAACCAAACTTTCAAAATCCTGCAATTACCATGTTGTTGTCATTTTTTTACGAATTTATCTTCACTACCATCAAAGACATAACTGATTTCAAAGCTGTAAGAAAAAATTAACAGTTCATTCATTCATTTTCAAACAAAATCAGGTGTCTCAAGCCAGTCACCAAATGTAAAATCAAGTCAGTAGAAGTTTTAAAAATGGATGACTCGATTTATTTTCTTACTTAATATAATGGGTGATATCAAACAGGTTTATTGCAAATGACTGGTCATAGATAGATTTCTAGATGATCTGCAGTAGCTATTCGATAACTTTCATACTGAATATTGTCTTCTTTAAAATTTATTAATGAAAAATAACAAACAATAGGCATCATTCTTTCTTAAGAAAGGCCCACAAAAGAGTATTTGAGATTGTATGTGTCTGCATTTATTCCACAATATGACCTATAATAGAAAAAGTAGAAAGTTGTCTTTGATTGATCTGTTTGAATGCATCTGCATGATGATTGTTGTACCAGTTTTCTTTTTTGCTTTATTTAATAAATATTACTGCCTCGTCAATCTCTTTTAAAATCTTTTATTTTGATATTTTCTCTCACCATCTAACAAAAGTTTTGAAGTTATATCACAACTGGACAAGTAAGAGCAATTCAATGATGAACTTCAGGATTTCAAAATCACAATCTAGGCTAGTCATATCCAAAATGAAAAAAAAAAAAAAAAGGAAGCATGAGGGATGCTTGGAAGAATTTACTGAGAAGTTATTAAGACTATGATGTTATTTATTTATTTATTTTATTGCTCTTTAAGTGATAATGTGGCAAATATAGAAACGGTTTTCACATTAATAAGCAAAAAAAATAAATAAATAATAATAAATAATAATAATAATAAAATATTGTTTTCTGTTGCCTTGCTCATTTGCATTTGTTACCCGATACTTCATGATGAAAATTTATTAAAACTATTTTTAATACACACAATTAGTGATGTAGGGTGGGAAGGTAAATATATTTTTTTTTTGGGGGGGGGGTATTTCCCCTCAATGTAAATCCCCTAGTAATTGCGCATTTTGCCAAAAAAAAATTTAGGTGGTATCAAAAGGTGATGATTTTCTTTTTAAAACATAAACTGTAAAATGAAAGATTAAAAATATAAAAATTTATATAATATAATTTTTTTAATTAAAGGCATAATGAAATCTTATCAAAAAAACTCAGAATTTAGAATGAACTATTCTAAAACTTAAATAGGATGGTAGGATAATTTAATTTTTTATGGGGTAAAGCAAAGGTATTTAAGTTTAATTTTGTCGCATAGATGGCACTAACACAACTTATCATCTTTGATTTTTCATGATATCATGCTAGCAGTTAGTTTTGGCTTTGATTTGTGGTCAGTTTGCCCAAAGCCTCCTCAATACTAAATGCCTATCACATTTGCTTTAAAAGTGATCCTCTGCCGGTACACAAACAACGCTACCTGACGGCAATACATGGATGTTGTTGCTATGACGATGGATCCAAACAATTCAAATCAAATCGTTAATTGGTTAGTTTTAAAATTTAAATTTAGAAGTTAACCAATTGTTTTCTCCCCTTTTAATTTCTAATGCTTTCGACCTTTGATATTTGGCAGTATTCAGAAGACCGAAATTATACTTACTGGGAGCATTTTGCTCTATGTTAAAAGGGAGAACGCGATAGGCATTTAGTATTTAGGAGGCGTTAGTTTGTCACTCACTTTGTATTTGTACTGGTAAAACTTTAAATTTTGCTTTGAAAAGTGAAAAACAAAAAAGAAAGATGAAGATATTGATTAGGCATATCCAACACATTTAATGGGAATATCATATTAGATTGCTAAGTTGTTTCACACAATAATTCTTTAAATATGTGATCAAAATACAATTTTTGGGCAAAAATTTATTGTTTTGTATATGGTTGGTTATATATATACTTAGTGGAACACAGACAGAAAAGTATTTTAGTTGAATATAAATTTTTGAAATAAATACCCGGGTAAATACCCAATTTGAATATTTACCTGGATATATACTCTGGGTATTTACACCTAAAAATAAATACCCAGGTATTTTACATCACTAATCACAACACAGTTATCAACACATTAAGTCAATCCCAATGAGCCACAAGTTACACATACATGTTATAAAATATACTAATTTTTGAGATTAAATTTTGAGGCACAAAACATATTCGGAAAAGTGGTAAATGCATTTTAAAAATTCATGTTTCTAATATACATTTCTTGTGTAAAAAAGCTGTTTTAACGTTTTCCCTCTTTAGATGGAAATTCCTACGTCAGGAATAGTGAATAGGTATATAGCTACTCAAGGTCCACTTCCCAACACAACTGGTGATTTCTGGCATGTAAGTTGTAACTTATAGCTACATCATAGTGTTTCTATGAAAAGCTTGTAGCTAGGCTTGAAAATTTTCCAAAATTGATGTAGGGAAAAATGTTTTTTGTATTATTTTGTTTCATGTTTCAATCAAGTTGTGTAAATAGTGAAAAGTTTTTTTCTAGTGCATAATTTCAAGATCAATTGTATTGAAATTTTAAAATTACTTAGCTTTTGAGACAAGTTTTTAAAATATTTAAATACAACTGAACAGAACTGGTAAAAACATTTGTTAATTATTCAGAGCACCAAATTTTTCCATTCATTATAAAAAAATTGCAAAGAAATTAGTCAGTATTTCAGAAAATGTTAAATGTTGATAAAAAGAATAAGTATCAAAATGAAGCAATCTTAATTGGTAATTTATGTCAAGGCAGGAATCCCATAATAAAGGGTGTTTTTTTTTTTTTTTTTAGAAGTAGAAAACTTTAGGTTCAAATAAAACACAGTTAAATGTTGTTAATTGTCATAAATGTTGCTTTATTCGAAAGATGATTCTTTGCCATTTTTATTTAAATATGATTTCTGGCATATGGCCACCTCGGCTGGCTCGAAGAAAGTCCAATTGGAAAGTCTAATTTTCTCACTTTTTGCAGCAATAGAGGCCGTATGTCAGTAATAAGGTAGCGAAAGTTCTCTTCCAAGGCGTCAATCGTCTGTGGCTTATCGGGGCAGACGAGACTCCACATAGCCCCACAAAAAGTAGTCCAGCGGTGTTAAATCGCATGATCTTGCAGGCCAATTCACTGATCCATTACGCAAAAGTATTTGTTCACTGAACGTTTCTTTCAATAAATCAGTTGTGACATGTGCTGTGTGGCATGTTGCACCGCCTTGTTCTCTATTCATGGACAAACCAAGCTGAACATAAAACAAGTGACAGCTATCAAAATGGCACACATATCAAATAGTGTTGCCAATTTAAAGTTCTATACCTCTAAAAAAAACACCCTTTACAGTGCAAGAGGGAATAAATTCATTAGCATATCTACAAAATTTTTAAATGTTAATATTAATGAAAGTGAACTATTTTAAATTTTATAGCTTCTTATAAATTGTGATATATGTTTTATAAATGTGTTGTTTTCTTTATAGATGGTTTGGGAACAACAGTCAACATTAATTGTGATGGTTACAACGATAATGGAAAGGGGGCGAACAAAGTGCCACAAATACTGGCCGAAATTGTATGACACATTGGATCTAGGAATTCTTCGGATATCTTGCATGAAAGAAAGAGAAAGTTCTTCATTATCATTTAGAGAGTTTACATTAATTAACTCTGAGGTAGATATTTTTCGTTATTAAAGGCAGCAAACCATTATTTTAATTTCTTCACTTCAAGTAATACTATTTTAAATTTGTGAGCATTAAAAAAAAATTATATATAGTCAGGATCATTATATATATATATATATATAATTTTTTTTTTTTTTTTTTTTTGCAAATTCCACACACTAAATATAGCACTTATACCATTAATTCACAAGCTCTCCAATACTTTTCAACAATAGATCTAAAGTAAAGATCAATTTATATTCTTTCAATTGCTACGCAAAGTAAAATATGTTTAAAAATGCATTAAGGATTTTCAGGAGGTCTGAAATCAAAATGCAAAAGAGAAAACTAACTCTTTTGAATTTGATTAGAAAAATATATTAATTTTTTTCCAAATTTATTGGATAAATTTTTGAAAATGTTTTTGAAATCCAATTTGCAATTTTTCTGCAAATGAATAAAATACACTCCTTCAATAATACTTTTTTCATATACATTTTATTCTTTCATACTAATATAAACCAAAAGTGGAAAATGCTTTTAAATGTTTTTTTTTTCCCTCCCAATTTCTTTTTTGCATCATTACTGTTTAGTGTTCAGAGATAAAAAGTCGGAGGAAAACTCTTGGTAATTTCAAATTTGCAGTTCAAATTGTGTTTCGAGATCATTTATTTCAGTTAGCTCGGAGACATTCAATGTCATTTAAAAATGTGTATTACGTTATTTTTTTGCATTTCTCACCCATTAAGGACCAAAAAAAGAAAAAGAAAGCATGTTTTTTAGCGATACCAAATATTCGGCTGGTATTTGGTACTCTCATGCTTCTTTATAGTTTCCAAAAATTTCACTTTCTTCAGAAAATATTATTTGAGTCTACTATCACCCCTCTGTAGGTCGATCGGCCTTCACCCTCTTCTTCAGCTCTCTCCTTTGTTTAATTTAGATATAGTGATGCATAGATAAGCAAAAAATGAACAAAGAATTTAAAAAAAAAAAAACATTCTAATTGTATTTTGAAGTCACAGTTCTTTTATTCATTTGTTTAATTATTTATTTAATTATTTTCTAGTTTCAAATTTTGAAATTTAATATTTGCAACAAATCCTTTGGTGATGAGAAAAAAAACCGCTTTTCTCGGGTTCAGCTCTTAAAAATAATAAGAATCTTCTAACAAAATTTAAGAAACAACACATTATCAAAATTTTAGTTTAGCTGTATGAATTTTTTTTTCGATTGACACACATTCTTTGCTGATTAAATATTGTGCTTGACAGGGCCGGATATGGAAGTGTGGAGGCCCCGGGGCAATGAAGGAGTGGAGGCCTCTAATCAGGGTTCGAAAAGATCATCATATTTTCAAAAATATCCGATACTTTGATATATATCCGAATATTTTGACATATATGTATATATTTGATATTTTCGACCCGTGAAAGTTAGAATATTTCGTAAAAAATTTATTGTAGGGTCCCCTTTGTTAAGGAGGCCCAGGGGCAGTAGCCCCGCCTGTCCTCCGTTAAATCGGCCCTGGTGCTTGATCCCTAATCTAGAGGTTGGTTCATTTTACCACCAAATTAAAAACAAAAAATAACTCATGTTTTTGCCACATTTTGATACCTTTCAAAGTTTTTAACCATTTTTTCCTTGTTTCATTTCTTTATTTAAATAGAGGCATATTTCAATGTGAGGTACCCATTTAGGAAGGTGCTGTTGTAGTTTTTTTTACATGGAAACTGTCTGCAATTTTGTTATACATTGTATCAAAGTAGGTCTTTCTCACAAAAATATTATTTGCAGGATAATGAAGAAAGACATATTACACACATGCAATACACAGCATGGCCAGATCATGGAGTTCCTGATGATGCCTCTGATTTTTTAGACTTTGTATCTCAGGTTAGACAAAACAGAGTTGGAATGGTTGATTCCACAATAGTCCATTGCAGGTAATTTAATACTTTGCCTTAAAGTATCTATCTGTATAATTGAACTAGAAACTGTTAACTAATTTCAATTTAGAGAAAGACAGAAAGCACAAATTGAAAATTAAAATATATGTAGAGCCTTTATTCCACTTACCGACTGCACTTGTAGCAGAAACAGATTGACACTGCGACGTTTGTCGCAGATTCTTGAAGAAATCTGCCGACTATTTCTGAAAAGTTATTTATTGCTTACTATACAAATTTGTAGAATAGGGTGGGCCAAAAAACTCAATTTTTTTATTTCAAAGTTGTGCGGAAAAATTGCAAATTATAAAGACAAACAAAGGAAAAAAAGAATTATGGAAATCAATTGATATCTTCCGTTCGCGCATGCGGCCTAAAGTTTGACAAAATATGAAAAGAAAAAAAAAACATTTGAGATTTTTTAAAAAAAATTTTAATTAGATGTTTTTTAATGTAATAGCTTGTAACGTCTTTAAACAGAGCCTCAAAACATTGTGTTTAAATTTGACTTTGATCAGCTAATATCTTTCAGTCGCACATGGGCGTCAAAATTTTCCAAAATAATTAAAAAGTTTAAACTTTTATGGGTTTCCAGTATTTAATGAATAATCAGTATTTAAATATAATAGACGAAGTATTTTTTCAGTCAAACTGAAAATAAGATAGAAAAAAACTGTCAGGTTCATTCAATGTTTACCGGTCACGCAAAGCCTTAGAAACTCTTGTGCGCAGACGTCGGACAGCAATCCAGACAACGTCACTCGCCTGGATGGGCGCTCTCCTTCCCGCCATTCTAGAACCACGTTAGCTGTCTCCCAACATTGTTTTTGCAGTCTGCATATGTCAGTAGTGATCTCAGTAAACTACTATTTAGTTCAATGTAGCTGTTTTAGTTCTGCAACTCTGGTAGTTTTCTATCATGATATATGAGTGTGCAATGAGCAGTTTGTCTCTTCCATTTCAATAAGGTGCCATTCCACCACATGTTTCAGCTTTTGGATGGCAAGACAACAGGGTGTAGTACCTTTAAAAGGTCAGTTGGGGGAAAAATTAGTTGACTGCCAGAATTGTCTGGTAGTTAACTTTCAGAGCATTGATTGCCTGGTCCTTGAGATGGACCAAAACTCCTTCAGCAAAGTTCAGCATCATTAGCTTGATATTTCGAAGGCAATTGAGTCAAGAACCTGTAAAGAAGATATGGCTGTACGAAATAATCTGCGTTTATCACATTCGATGTGGTTGACAAAGGCAAATAGAACTCTCAGATTGTGTATACAGTGAAACCTCTCAGGAGCGACCACTCTCCGTTCCTGAAAAAAGTGGTCGTTAATGGAGGTTGGTCGCTCTTAGAGGTAATTAGGTCATTTTTTAACATGCAAAGGTAATATAGCACCTATGGAAATTATTCATATTCTTCCTGCAGGGTAATCAAAAACAAAAGAATAAAAATGTTTAAACAAAGAAACTTCTATTTTTTTTGTTAAAATTTTTAATGTAAAATACACTTTTTACATGATTTTTACATTTAAACATTATTAAGTAGCGTTAAAATATGTAAAGAGATTTGCCTGCTTCAGGCTTTTAGTTTTCTCTGAAACAACTTTAGATTCTAACTTAGCTTTTAGCTGTAAAAATAAATTATTAATGTCCTCACCATTAGTGCAATCTGAGTGCAACATAAGATTATCTATTTCTGTTAGAGTTTGTTGAGCTGACAGCCTTGGTCATACAGCATCCGTCAACCCCGTGTTTTCATCACCTTCATTTTCCTCATCGGAATCTGATTGAGTGCCTGAAAGGCAAAAATATTTTTTAACCGAAATGTACTCGATTATTATTTGCTAAATAAAATTATCAAAAATGAACTTACCAGGATTTGCGAAACTTTCCATCAGGCGTTCTTCCCAATTGTCGTCATAGCATTGAATATTATCTTCATATTCTGCGGCTTTTGGATCATATTCCATTTCACAAATCGTCGAGAGTTGCATAAGCTCATCTTCAACATTATCTTCGACAACTTCAGGAATGTTTCTTTCAATTTCTGAGTTCGTCATACCACAAGAAGCAAAACAATTCTTGATAGTGTCTGAGCTCACTTCTTTCCACGCCTGTTTAATCCATTGCACAGCATCATGTATAGTAATTTTTTTGATAAGTTCCGATGATGTCAGAGAGTCATCCAGACGGGAAATTATAAACCTTAGAACTAATTTCCTGTACTCCATCTTGAAACATTTGATAATCCCTTTATCTAGGGGCTGAAGTCTTCCAGTTGTGTTAGGTGGCAAGAAAACTACTTTTACATTTTTTAAATTTAGGTCGCGAGAGTGACAGCTTGCGTTATCAAGGACTAAAACAACGTTTCTCCCTTGACTTGCCATTTTCTGGTCCAAGTTTTTCAGCCATTCTTAAAAAATTAAACTCGACATCCAAGCCTTTTTATGAGCTTTGTATGTCACGCCTAGGCTGTTCAAGTCTTTACCCTTAAAACACCGTGGTTTTGCAGATTTCCATATCACCAAAGGCTTTTCCTTTACTCCCGTGGCACTGACACAGAAGGCAACAGTAAGTCTTTCTTTCGGCAATTTTCCACCTTTTGAATTTTTGTATTTTAACACCAAACTTTTATTGGGAAGAGCTCGAAAAAAAAGGCCCGTTTCGTCCATGTTTAAAATATCCTTGTCGTCATAACCTGCTTGCTGAGAAGTCCTCAACTCCCAATGCATCGGCAATTTCTTTAGCTTTTTCTTTTAATAAGGAACCAGTTATGGGGATTTTTTTCAGTCTAGCGGTTTTGAACCTCTCAAACAAAACTTCATTTATGTTACCAAATTTTTCTTGACGTAATCGCTTTGCACCACGCGATTTAAAATTTTCCCATTCTTTTAGAAGAGTTGCCTTTTCTTTAATAATTTTGTTGATCTGAGTTTTACCACAGCTAAAGATTTCCGCTAATTTTCTTTCCGATTTTCCCTTCTCATGTAAATGTATAACATCAATACGTTTCTCGAGCGTGAGATAAACTCGCTTTTTCGACATTTTTACTGAGATGTTGATCAAATGGAGATCCAATGCAACACTGAAACCAATCCTTTAGCTACTCGAATGAGCTGTAGATTTTGTTCACTCTAATGACCTAGGATTGGACCGTTTCAACCCCCCCCCCCTCCCGTAGTAACCAAGAAATTCCAAGAAGCAATCCTTTAGAGAACTTCTATTCTTATCACCCTTCCTCAATGGGGAACGCACGCCTGACTTGACTGGTGATATACCTATGCAACCTTTTAACTTCCCAAGGGTCCGAAAAACTACGCCCTCCTTTTTGTGACATTTTTGAGGTTTAGAACAGGAGAAGACAAGAAAGGAACGTTTTTGAAACCACAGGAGAATAGATTTTAATCCCTTATTCTGGTTTCTTTCCACTTTTGTTAACAAGAGAAGACTGATATGTGTGTAAACTAAATGTTCTATTGCTTTTCATTTGTTCTCTCTCTCTTTTTTGGTTTCTAACGAAAAATTCCTAGCATTTGTTACAGCTGAAGTTTTTGATATGCCGGTCATTGTAAGAGGTTTCGATGGTCTTTCTCAGAGGTATTTTGACATTAGGTATATACGGGGGAAAATCGGTGCCATGGAAAATTGGTCGTTAATAGAGGTGGTCGCTGTATAGAGGTGGTCGTTCATAGAGGTTTCACTGTATAAGTGAAGAAAGCCTCACATCTGAACCTCAAGAATTAGTATAGTTTATATTGAAATCATTCATTCCAATGTGGTTTTCTATCAAACCATCTTAAGACGGCCCAAAACTTGTTTATCAAGCTATACAATATATCAGGTACTTACCAAAACCACTGTTTTATGTTGTCAACCCTGTGATTGAACGGAATGGTTTTTTCACTCACCCAGAAAACTTTACTGTTAAGCCATGACTCAAGACAACAATAAATAAATAAATGTTCGATGTTTGAAGAATTCTGAAGTCAAGACAAATAGATCCAAGAAGGAAAACAGTTAGAACATTCACGCAAAAGTCAACTTCTATGTGCAAGCAGAAATGGTCAACTGGATGTACTGTGAATTATCTTCTTCCCCATTGTTGGTACAAATCAGTAACGACGACGACATCGAATCACACATTGACAATGTCTCAATCCCCGACTTTGAAGACCTATTTGCTGGTGAAGTTAGGTATGGATGATCTGGATAGTAGGGTGGTTGTTATAAATCCGTCTCGAGATTCAACTCTACAAACGTTTCTTGAGACTACCGTGACGAATTTTACGCAATACGCGTTCAATAGTCTTGTGTGTGCACTGGGAATTGCTTGAAAGTAATGTTCCAGACATCCAACAAACTTTTCACCAAGACTAATTGGCCCTTTAGATGTACTGGGCTCTGTTGTCTTGCCATCCAAGAGCTTAAACTTGTGGCGAAACGGCAACTCATTGAAATGGAGGGGACAAACTGCCCAATGCCTTGGCATATATCATGACAAAAAACTAAAAGAGTTTCAGAACTAAAACAGCTAGATTGAACTAAAGAGTAGTTTACTGAGATCACTACTGACATATGCAGATTGAAAGAACAATGTTGGGAGACAGCTAACGTGGTTCTAGGATGGCATGGAGGGGAGTGCCCCCAGCCAGGGGAGTGACGTTGTCTGGATTGCTGTCCGACATCTGCGCACTAAGCCGAGAGTTTCTAAGGCTTTGCTTGACCGGTAATCATTGAATGAACCTGACAGTTTTTTTTTTTTTTTCAGTTCGATTGAAAAAATACTTCCATCTATTATATTTAAATACTAATTATTCATCAAACACCGGAAACCCATAAAAATTTTAACTTTTTCTTTATTTTAGAAAATTTTGAAGCCCATGCGTGACCGAAAGATATTAGCTGATCGAAAGCAAATTTAAGCACAACGTTTTGAGGCTCTGTTTAAAGACGTTACAAACTATTGCATTAAAAAAAACATCAAATTTTAAAATTTTTTAAAAACCTCAAAAATGTTTTTTTTTTATATTTTGTCAAACTTAAGGCCGCATGCGCAAACGGAAGATATCAATCGATTTTTATAATTTTTTTTTTCCTTTGTCTGTCTTAAAATTCGCAACTTTTCCGCGCTATTACAACTTCGAAATAAAAAAATTAGTTTTTTCGGCCCACCCTACTGTAGAACTTAAAGTAGAAAAAATACTGCTTAGAATGAAAGAGAAAGAAAAAGTAAAAACAAAAAAGTCACTAAATCTATGAAGGAGAACTCTGTGGTTGGGAGGTCATTAGCATTTTCTGTGCGGCCCTTGGGTAAAAAAAGATTGGGCACCACTAATATATGCAATGTGGCACACATCTCATGTGCTAGCACTTTCTTTCCCACCCTATCTTTAGCATCATGCTTTAAAATTGTTTTATAATTTTCGTTAAGATAAAAGGCCTGCTTTAAATGGCTACTGAAAGAAAAATGTCAATGCTACACTAAAAGTTTCAAAAACAACAACCTACTGGCTAAATATTTGAAATTTCATGTCTAGTCAACAACATATAATTTTGTTCATAATAGTAAGATGAAAATTACTTTTTAAAACTTGGATACAATTTTAAAACATTATTTTAAAAAAAAAAGTGGGGAAAAATACATTATTGCTAACCGAAAAAAAGCAAGGTATTAACTAATTTTTAAGAGTTGAAGTTGTAGTTTAAAAAAAATAAATGCTGATTGAAAAATTGTAGTATTGAAAATAATTATTACTATAGTTAATTAGCATCGACTGATTATTTTTTACCGATTAATTGGAAGTACACCAATTTGTTTATTGGTGCATTTCTAGTGTGTATGAGGCTGACATGTCTGTGTATATTTTTCAGACAATCTCACCATTTAGTTTTTATAGTACTTTATGATTTGTTTATTCATTATATTTTATCTAAACATATAGATTTATTGAATATTAGACGCTATACTTCCTTTCATAATGTTTATTAAATTACCAATTTTAATGTTTTTAGTGCTGGCATTGGGCGAACTGGTGTATTAATATTAATGGAAACAGCCATGTGCCTTATAGAAGCCAATGAACCTGTCTATCCATTAGATATTGTGAGAGCAATGAGAGACCAGAGGGCAATGCTAATTCAAACTACTGTAAGTTTTAAAAAAAAAAGATTATAAATGAACGTTTGTGATATTGAAATAGGAATTCCAATTACTGATCTCTCTTTTTTTCCAGAGTCAATATAAGTTTGTCTGTGAAGCTATTTTAAAAGTTTACAATGGTAAGCACATTTTAATTATTTTTAATATGTAAATACCATAAAATTTATTGTTAGAAGCATTAATCCTAAGACATTCCCAACACTAAGTCATTTAAAATAAAGCAAATGATTCTTTACATTGTATGCTCCTTTTCATACTTCATGTAGTTTGATACATGACATTACATAGCTAAAACAGTGAGTAACAGTTTTTATGCATTTTTCAGTGAACAATTCATATTTTGCTCTAAAATTGCAATAAGTGGGTTTTATTTATTGATTAATTTTTACTTGGTAAATTTAATTGAAGCTCTGTTCTTTCTTTAATTTTGAAAGATAATTTTTGAAGACATTTCTGTAGTTCAGTTTCCTTTTTCTTTCGGTTCACTGCTATCATTTTAATACCTGGCTACTTGTTTAGTATCTGTTTTCGTGCACTAGTCTGTGTAGCATCTGGTGCAATGTGTTGTTTGTCATAAGAGGTAAAACTTAGTTAGCAAACCCCAATGAAAGTTTATCACATTGTCACTTAGCAAAGAAAAAGAATTCTTTTCTTCTGCCAGGTCATTGTCATAACTACGTAGTTTAATGCAACTGAGTCTTAAATTGACTTAAAAATTAACAATTGATGCTTATAATGATTTTTTTTTGAAAGCCAGATTTGATTTAGTACTTTTTTCAATGCATTTGAAAACTTTCTTTTATTTAAATGGAAATAAATATGTACTCAAAATGGGACAGAAATTGACCTTAAATTCTAGAAACATCTATTTAATGTTGTCAGATTAGCACAGTACATTAATGTTGGCATGAAATATATCAAGACATGGTACAAAGCGATATCCTGTGTGTCCTAAATGTACTGGTGACAAAATATGTCAGTAATTTCTTCAATGCACTGGATTCTCTATGGAGGATATCTTGAACAGACTATCTTCTGGACTTTTTGAAAATTTCTCAACTCTTGGACCTGGTTTATCATTGGTAGATCAGATGGGATAAGTACCACCACCAGGCTTGTTATTTGGGGGTATTGGAGGATTTGAGAAATTGTTTTTATATATCAGTTGGTGTGGTTTTCCCGATAAAATTTGCATGGAGTATATACACTCTTTGCCTCCGCCCCTTGGAAGCATTTGAAATGACACACCTAGCCGCCACCATCTATCAGGACTTCCAAAACAAACAGACTATCACAGAAACATATCCTTTATTTATTGTGATACTGTGTGTTTTATTTTACTAATTAAAGAAATTGTAAGCAAAATTACATTTTGTTAAACATGGTCAGTATATAATATGTATGTTCAAGGATTAATCATTTTATTAACAATGCTGAAGAACTTAAGGTTTTGTATGCATGTAAAATTTTTAGTACGATGTGACATTTTGCAAAATACTTTTTAATATGGTTTTATTTCAGTCTAGTTAAAAGGTTTTAAATTGTTCTTGAATGTTTTTATGAATTAATATTATTAACTTATATTGCTAATGTATAAAAGGCAAACATGCCTGTTTTAGTTTAAATACTGAAAACGTAAAGGGAGAAGAGAAAGTAAAAATTCTGTGTATTGAACAAGAAATACAAAATTCATAATTCTGGGTCTTAAAAATAACTACTTTGATCAGTTTCAAAATGTGTTGTACAATTTTGAACTTTAAAAAAAAAAAATCCACGTTTTTGTACTCTTTGTTCACTTATTTTATAATTGTTTTGCAAATTTAAATCCCGAAAATCAATATCTGTTTTTAAAATTTTTTACATTGTTTTATGAGATATATCATTGTACACATGAATTCAAGCATACTAGCTTGATGGTATCTATTTCTAACTTTGAACAAATAATTAAAGCCCTTTTTTTAAAAAAAGATCCTTTTTTTTTTCAGAGAGAATAGTTAAACCTTTAGAAGAATATCAAAGGTGAAACTTGCTAAAGCAGTACAGATTACTCATGTGATTCTTCTTATGCTGTCTAGTGCCTATCCACATATTTGTATATCAATTAATTGCCTCTGAACATCCATTTTTATGGTGGCTTGTCCTTTGTGCTGGATTGGTCAGACCCTTGCCCCAATGACGTACCTTGAGTGGAACTTTGTTAGTGACATGCTTTAAAGGGTGAACGTGTTGAAGTGTCTGTGTGCTGTTAGTGTGTGTGGGCTTTGAAGATTTTAAGTTTCGGTTAGCTGTTGCAAAAAGCTGTCTTGTTGGTGCTTCCGTTGAACGTAGTTAACCCACTTTGATTGTCATTTTCATCGTGGGCATAGTTCTTGGTACATTTTTATGGGTTTATTTTTGTAGAACACCTATACATTGTACATAAAAAAAATAAGTGTAGATAATTGTACTCTTGGGTACATCAAGCATTTTCATTTGTACAGTATATGTAGTCTTCACAATCATGGTACCTTGCTGTGTATTGTACTTTCTGTTATAAGTGAGAACTCATACTTTAAACCTGAAAGTATTATTGTAAAAAAATGTATGTATAATGTAAAGTTAATTTAAACTGTATATAAAATTACTTTGAAATTGGATGCACAATTGCACATCTTTGAGATGTGCTTCCAGTGTTTGATTTTCCAAATATAGGGAAAATTTTAAAAGTTTTAATAAAAATAAAATGTTAAAAGTTTTATTGGTTACAACTATCTTTTTTTTAAATTTAATAACTTATTGAATTGAATCATAAATGTGCCATACCAAATTTAATGAATTTGTGTTACTTAAACCCAGTTAGCAAACAAATGTGTAGTCAAGATATTTAAAATATACATAGTAAAGTGATGGATGTAATGTCTAACAACTAATTAACAGTAGAACACCTATAAGTTTAATTTCATTTATTTATAAAGTTGAAATGGTAAACCACAAAATTCCGGCGATAGTTTTTCAGAACAGTATGGTATGTTAAGCAACTGGGTTTCATCAACAGGAGGATATAATATCCTTGTATTTCACTCTAAAAAAAATAAAAAGAGGCGGGGGGGGGGGGGGGGAGAGAGAGTGCAAAATGAGAATCATAAAACAAGGAAAATAGATCATGTAAAAACAAGCATAGAAATATCTGAATACAGTTCTGATTCTGAATGCTTTGTTCTTTGATTGACTGAATGACTAATCATCTCGTGCACTTATGTTTGGCGAACCAAGCCCTATATGTATTGCTTCAAGACCTACTGCATAAATTGAAGTCCCCACAGGCACATAATTGCAAGCACTCTACTAATGATTTTTCTTTGCTGGGGTTTCAGTTAGGATTGCTACCATATGAGCTGTTTGCTCTGAATTGCTTATTATGATTACAAGTATTTCCTTGAATTCTTCTGAGAATTTATCACTCTCGCCAAAATTGCATAAAGCACAAACAGTTTGAGCATGATATCTTTGGTTTGCTTTATTTTAAACTAGTGGTACCCGCACGGCTTCGCCCGTAATAGAAAAATTAAAGGTCTTTTGGTTCGCTTGTATATTTACAAATAATGAATGGTGAATTTTCTCGCCAATTGGCTTGTACCGACGTTACAGTTCCACGTTATGATAATTTCGTATCTCGCCAATTGGCTTGTGCCCATGTTATGGTTCCACGTTACGATAATTTCGTAATTTATGATACTTTTTTTCTTAAAATTGGAATAAAAAAAGAACCACATCGAATTTTCGAAAAATCGCTTCGAGGTGCACACCCCCATGCTACATACTAACTTTGTGCCAAATTTCATGAAAATCGGCCGAACGGTTTAAGCGCTATGCGCGTCACAGACATCCTACGGACATCCTACAGACATCCTCCGGACAGAGAGACTTTCTGCTTTATTATTAGTAAAGATAAAAATAACCACCAAGTGAAAACTTTTTTTTTCTTTTTTTTTTTTTTTTTTTGCATCAATTAGAGAATGTAGCTTCTCTAGTTACAAAAACTTAACAGTTCATAACAGGCAGTCATTCATTTTTGGTAGCTTAAAAAACATTGAAATATTAAATGTGGTTTTGATTTGTAAGTTTAAAGTAGCATAAGAAAAGCATTTAATGATGTTGTTATCATGGTAGAATCAATGTCAATTCATAAAGAGCTGTAACATGATAGGCTCAGATTTTTTTGAATTTAACGCATATTAAAATTCATAAAAAATTAAGAAATGTATATATATTTTTTGTTTTGCTGAAAAAAAATTTTTGGGCCGAGATACAGGCCACCAAAGATGGCGGTCCTGTCATGATTTCTCACTTGGGATTTTCATCAGAATCTTTGAAGTACATTATCTCAGGAACGGTAGAACATATTTTGTCATGGATGTAGGAATAGCAGGATGGAGCACAGGGGGAAATTCTGGAAGCGATAACCGTAACCGGCCCCCATCTTGGGTGTATCGAGAAACTGTGTCTACAATGTTTAAGATACGGAAATTGTCAAACTTTTTTATTGAGTTTCAAACGGACGTTTCGACTTTATGACGTCTTGTGTAGCCTTCAACTGCACTAATAATGCACGTAGGAAGGAGATTCCTAGCTAATTTTGTATAAATGGATAAATAATTTCTCCCATAATATATGATTAAAAAACAGATAATGATGGTGACATATAGTGTCATAAATAATCCTACATTTATCTTAGTTTCAAATACAAACCCGAGTTGCTTAAAATAGCATTACAAATTCAAATTTATTACTGTGATTTGCTGCTACTCTTCGGTAACTTATAAACAATTCTATCAATAAAATTGTGAAATAAAATTCGAAACATTGCCAGATGCTTTCATTTTTTCTAATTAAGTGTAAATTAAACTTTGATTACAAAGATTAATTTTAAATAAGTTGTATTTTTAAATCAATATTCATTATTTCATCTGGTGTAAAAATTAGAAATTAAAATGCTACAAAATTTAAAATCCAAGTGCTTATCTTTTTCTAAAAAAACAAATATTAGCTGGATATTTTATTCATGGAGGTTACAGGTTACTACATCCATGATTTTAAGTAAAAAAATTAGCAGTTAATGCAATCTAGTAATAAAACTGACATTATGGATTTTTTCTGGTTATTGTGTCATATTTGTTTATAATAGTAAAGCTAATGTAATGTGTCAGAAGATTTAATTAACATTGAAAAGCAACAAAATTTAAATGTGAAGTCTGAGCATTTTTTCAAACATTAAAATTAATTTAGATGTGACAAAATTAATAAGTAAGAATTTTAATTAATATTGTGACATGGTACAATTATACTAATACTTTCATTCATTGCATGAAATGTTTCTTTGGGAGTTTTCGAAGTTTTAAATTTGTTTACTATTTGGTTGCCGAATATTGAAGTACTCTGCCAAACCAAATATTTGGTTTGCCTGACAATATGCAGTATACTGTATACCAACCAAGTATTCCGTGCATCTCTAAAAAAAATAAATAAATAAAGAATGAATCATCAATATTTAAAGAACTGGATGGGTAGGCTTTCAAAAAGTTGTTTAGAATGTTATGCTATTTAACATTTATGTACATGGGATTCCTTTTTAAAAAACTATATCTAAATTTTGTTACAGTTTTATTTTAGTTTTATCCTCATTCCATCAACTTTATTCAAAATTTTAGTTTTCATTTATGTTATTCCTTTATTTGTCTATTGTGCTGTATTCTAATTTCATAATCTGGACATAGACTGCAAAGTTTTGATAATTCTGTATTCTTATCTATGGGAAAGTCATTTTGTTTTATTCATAAAATTAGTATTTTAAAACCAGTTGATCATTCATTTGTCACTAAATTAATTTTAATTAACTAAAGACATTAATTATGCAATTAGTTTATTGTTTGGAAATTTAAAGCTTGAAATATAATTGTGTTAAGCATTACTTTGTTATTTATTTGGTAGGCAAAAAATACTTTCATCATCAATTTGAGAGAGAAAAGTAAAGCACGGGAAATTTTCGCCCGAGTAATACCAATCTTTTTTCCCCTTTCTCACCACCCAACGTGGCTGTCGCTCTCTCACAGTTACTTCAAACGCGACAATGGGAGTAGATACGGTATGTTCCCTCCTGTACTCCTACCTCCATGTATTTTGTTGCGGTTTCTTTTATTTAAAAAGATATTTTTTCTTGTTTAGAAACATATGCTACATTTTGAAATATGTTCTTTAGTTTCTTTTCCACAGTCTTTTGAAAAAGAAAGTTTAAAATAATGTTTTTGATTTTTCTCAAATATGTCAATTTCAAATTTTTTTATTTTTTTACTGTTTATTAGTACCACTGAGCACTACATTCCCTGAAAAGGAGAGCTTCAACTTTTTCGTTTAACAGATTTTAGAGGCATTTGAAAAAACGAGGAATTTTAAGGAACTCTTTACATAATTGAAGACCTGAAAATTCAAAAAAAATTTCCACAACAAGTGGCCGGAAAGCACTTTTAAAAAGTTTATATAGCGAAATTTTCATTTTGAGTCTCTACTTTATCCAGGAGTTTTACATTTTGTGAAAACCAGAACTCGGTCTCCAGCCAATTCCCTGTATTTCCCCACTCAAATTTTCAGTGTAGCGCTGAAAGAATCGTTAAGCTAAATGTTCTCACTAAATTTCATATCCTGAATAAAATGGCGACTCAAAATGAAAATTTTGCTGTATAGCTTAATAAAAAGTGTTTTCTGGCCACTTGTTGCAAAAAAATTTTTTTTGAATTTGCGGGTCTGCAATTACGTAAAGAGTTCCTTAAAAACCTTCATTTTTTCAAATGCCTCTAAAATCTGTTAAATGAAAAAATGGAAGCTCTCTTTTTCAGGAAACGTAGTGCTCAGTGGTACTAATAAACTGTAAAAAAAAATGAAAATTTTTAAAATTGACATATTTGAGAAAAATCAAAAAAATTGTTTTAAACTTTTTTTTTTCAAAAACTGTGGAAAAAAAACTAAAGCACATATTTCAAAATGTTGCATATTTTTTTAAACTAGAAAAAATATCTTTTTAAATAAAAGAAACCGCAACAAAATATGTTCTACCGTCCCTGAGATAATGTACTTTAAAGATTTTGATGAAAATCCCGAGTGAGAAATTATGACAGGACCGCCATCTTTGGCGGTCTGTATCTCGGCCAAGGGATTTTTTTGGGCAAAATAAAAAAAAAAAGTATTTCTTAATTTTTTATGAATTTTAACATAGGTTAAATTCAAAAAAATCCGAGACCATCCTGTTAACTCACTAGTGTAGTGGAGTAGGTTACCATGTGTGTTAAGTGCATTTTGAAAACTTCAAGCATTTTTTAAAGAAGTTTCTAGGATTCTTTTTACGTCATCAACTTCCGGGCTTGTTTGTAACGTTTAGATTTTTAAAAAAATATTTATTTCCTCAGCTTGCCATTTCTATGTTTTGTTGTCATGTGCCAGCTAGGCTGGCAATTTGGGTTGTGCTGCTTCACTTTTCCAACTGTACCGTAATTTGGTGTGACGTCTGACTTCCACAGTACACACATGCTACCCTTGACAGGGTAGGCAACCATGCACTGCACAACAACTCGCAAAGAAATAAAAGTCTGGAGAGAGAAAGTACATCCATTCCTGAGCAGGGACTCGAACCCAGGACCTCCCCATCTGTAGTCAGACTTCTCTGACCTCTAGATAAGATGGTAAACGCCATTTCTATCGAAATACATAATTTATCTCATATGGGCAGAATGCTATAGATATGTTACAGCATAAATTTTTTTAATATAGATAGCCATCTTTAATTTACAACTGATGGCCAACTAGTTTATTTTGTAAGTTAAATCCAATATATTCATTCCAATAACCCTTATTCATAAGTCCAATGGATTATTAATAATTCGTCCAAAATATATTTTAGGTTTAATAAGAACATTTGCATGTTAGCTGGGAAAAATTTTTCTGTTGCATTTATTGTTTAGTTGGTGTGCAACATAGTATTTATTACCATAGTATTTACACTTTGGCTTAATTTATGTCTTCAAAATAAAGATTTTCGTTTCATTTTTGTAAGGTACTGAATTTTGACTCAAAAAAAGCAGTCTTTTTTTTTTCAGTCTGAAGCACTTGCTTCAAACTTTTACTTAAATTTGTGCTATAAAGACTGAAGGTTTTTTTTTTTTTTTTTTTTGAATAAATTATACATGTAAACATGTTGGTATGAGAAATTTTGTAATAAACAGATTTTTTTTTCCCCTGACCCCTCAGCTGGAAAAACTTCCTTCAGTAATCTTTACAACTTTGATGAACAATAGTATTTATCTTCCCCCTTTTTTGTTTATTTATTAATTTAATTAAAATCTGAAAGTATGAAAGAATAATGAATGTTGTGCAACATCATACATTTGTTGAGTGGCAACTTTTTAGCTGATTAACAATTTCTGCATGTGGCAAGCCTAAAAATCATGATTGATATTTTAAATACTAAATTTTTTATGTATATTTTTTTTTCTCTACAATAAGCATGTTTTCCTTTTGAAAAGCTTAAGCTAAGCAAATAATTTTAATTTGCTGAACAAAAAAGTTTTGAAGAATTGAAAACCCTTTGAAGCTGAGCGATTTCACTTTAATGAGATCAA
This sequence comes from Uloborus diversus, assembly GCF_026930045.1. Taxonomy (NCBI): domain Eukaryota; kingdom Metazoa; phylum Arthropoda; class Arachnida; order Araneae; family Uloboridae; genus Uloborus; species Uloborus diversus. Next base: position 145,999,383 of record NC_072731.1, read on the forward strand.
ATAGTGCGTTGAAATCAGTATGACTTCAATCTGACTCCCCCCCCCCCCTTTCATTCATAATTTTGTTTTCAATTAATAAAATTAATTGATAGGTTCAACTATAAATAAAGTTGCTGTATGATTCAAACTATAAAATGTTTACCATAAAAAAGAGTGCACCATACACCATCCTTGTACAGTTCATTTGTTACAAATATTATTCTTCCATTTTGCTTGTCATTTTGTTTTTTGCATTTTGTTCTATCATTCTGTTTTTAATTTAAAGCATAATTTCATCTTTCCCGACATTGTGATGTATTTATGATTAATATTTAATCTAAAAGCTTCAATTTATTCTAATGTTTTTTTAAGGTTTTTATGAAGCATTCTAGGGTCCGTAACCAAACTTTTGCTTCAGAGAGGGTCTTACCAAACACATTTTTCAAAAATATATAATCAAACAAACTTGATTTCATTCGTATATTCTATTGATTTTTGTTACAATATTTTTTTTACTGGCTAAGGGGGGGGGATGTTTTTATAAAAGAAAAGGTCATACTTTTTGCATAAATGAATTTCTCAATAAATAAAAATAACTACTGCTGATAAAGCGCTGAGTTTATACAATAATTCAGTGGTACTAATTTCATTTTTCAAACAAAATTGAAGTAATAATGAAAACAATTTTGATTTTGTCACCAAATAATAATAATAATAACAAAGAATAAATAAATAATGGAAAGCGTTTGTTTGGAAGAAAAATTTTCGAAGCGGTTTTGAACCCTATAAACCACTCCCTTGCATGTGGCCCTGATGCATTTTTTTGTTTTAATTCTATTGCATCCATTTTTTTTTAACCTGAAACAATTTTATTTTAAGAATATTAATGAATTTTCTTTTACACAATTTAGTTTAAAACTGAATAATGTTATTTTATTAATGAAAAAAAAAGTACTGAAGGACATGTAATAGGAAATATGAATTTAATCCTTTTTATATTCAAAATATTTTCAAACCATTTACTGTAACTTTAGCATATCATTGTCGTCAGTTTTATATTGAATGTGTATTTACATAATGAGGCAATAGTATGTACTTTTGCAAGCACACACAATCACACTAGAAATTTAGATAGCATTTATTTAGTCTACTTTCCCTTCAAATAGTGAATGTCACTTAATGTTATACTTTAGCTGTTAAAATTTTACTGAAAATAAATTATTCCTAGGGGGGGGGGAGCATTTTATGTGATGAATTTCCTTTTTTTCTCTACTTTGAAAGCAAGTATGACAATTACCTTTTCATCATCATAAGTCATATTCTATGTTTGAAATTGAAAATAAAATAAAAAGGGAATCTCTTATCAATGAATATCTAGCTAGATACTTCATAAAAAATAATGAATTTAAAATGGTCGTTTAAACAAAAGCTTTTACTGAAGGTTGAAATAATTGTTAAAAGCACATATAGCTATAAATATTTATACATGCATTTATAAATTGCAATGAACTCCTTTTTTAATGCACGTGAGCTTAGGGTCAAAATATGTTTGACAAAAGGCTTTAGTCTCAATTTAAATTGGAGTATCTTTATCAGTGACAGATTTACTGTGTCGCAACTGGGAGGGCCTTCTATGTTTCTGTGACTTTTATTTCAAAATTGATGGACTATAAAGCCCCTAAACCTGTAACTCTGCCACTGATCTTGATACAATCCGCAAGAGTCTTTTCAACCGTCTTTGACAAAATGCATTTTCATAAATTATAATCTGAAAGCTTCAAAAATAATAGGCTTATCGTAATGTTATATGCTTTAGATGTTACCTCTTGCTGTCCTATTCTTCTCAAAAAGTTCTTCCTAGGTCTGACACAATTCTTAAAAGCGATGACACACTTAAAAGAAACTGAATCCTGAGATTTTAATGTGTAGAATTTTTATTTTCAAATTTCTAAAGTTGATTACTTATGATCTTTTCCTTAAGCATTATTTTATTACTAAATGGAATGTAGACAAAAATAAAAAAATTTTGAAAAAAAAAAATAGAACCGACTTCAAAATTGCTCAAAAAAGTGAAAAATAATTTTATTCTTTAAACATCATCGATAATGCTTTTAAACATAATTTTTGAAGTTGGCGCAAAAACGATAGATAAAATCATTCACAGCCATAACTCAACTACAACTATAAATTTAACCAGGCCCAGTTTCTTCACTATCACATACATTATGCATTGCTGACAACATATTTGAATAACGATATAAATGCTTCGTTCGTAACTTTGAATGCTTTTCTGAAAAAAATTATGAACGAAGCATGGTTACACTGGATTTTACGTTTTGTTTTTGCGCCAACTTCAAAAATTATGTTTAAAAGCATTATCGATGATGTTTAAAGAATAAAATTATTTTTCACTTTTTTGAGCAATTTTGAAGTCGGTTCTATTTTTTTTTTTTTCAAAATTTTTTTATTTCATTCTTTTTAGTGTAAATGTAGGTATTTCAGAAATATTAAGAAGTTACCATCACGAAACTTCACTTTATTTTTTTCATAAAAATGCACCATACTAAAAAAAAAAACTATAAACAAGCTTTAAACTTTAAGCGATTGGCACTAAAAACTTATCTTTCTTCCTCTCTGGAATTCATGTGTAGTTAATTTATTTATAACTATTTAGGTATTGCGTTTTTCCGAACTAATTTTCATTTCACAGCATCTAAGTTGCTTATTATGCAATGCTGTGTCTTTTTACTTAGCCTTAGCCCCGATCATCTGTTATTGGCATAGACGATAACGATAAAAATAATACTGTGTGTAGTTGAGGCAAACCTAATGATAGCATTGTGAAGGCTAAGCAGATCCTAATCACTGCGTCACCTCGCTTCCAGGTTAGGTTTACCCCACTGTGGAGCAATAATACTGAAGAAGGGAAGAGTTCGATAATTCACATAGGGTTACTATAAATCAGCAGCGTTACCAAAATAAAATTATTTACGCCAAAAATGAGACGACAGCGTCAGATTCCCGATTATCGAAATATCCCCCTGAAGAAACTTGATGCTTGTTCAGAGAAGCCTTCATTCAAAATTATCATTACAATTGCTATTAATGTTACTGTCGTATGGCACCAAACTTTCATAACAATGGGTTTTAAATTTTATCATTTAATAGGGAAATTGCATGAAATTTATTGTTTTTTGCCCATAACTTTTTTTCTAAAAAACAAATATGGTCAAACAAAGTAAAGGGACCTAAGTTGAGCCATCCCCTATCCATTAAAAAAAGAATCATCAAAATCGGTTCACTAGGTGAGACGCTGTGAGTGGACAAACAAAAAAAAAAAAAACATACATACGGTATGAACTGATAACCGCCTCCTTTTTGAAGTCGCTTAAAAAAAAAAAAATAGGTTGACCTTGAGCAAGTGAAGAAAGTAGAGGAGCCATTGCAAAATTAAGAAATTGGGCAAACCACTATAAAATTTTTGAAATGTCCCCTCTGCAAGTAAAAATTTTACCTTGGTTTGGCTCATATATATGGATAATATTTTTTGGCCAATGTGAAACACATAGGGGGGGGGGGAAACCCTTTATACTGGCCAAACCGTTTTTTTTTTTCCTATACTTTATTAGTGTTTGACCCAAGTACCTTTCAGTTTCATGTACCTCTTACTTTCTCATTAGAAATGTTTGTTTTGCAATTTTGGGACAAGTTCCAATACAATGAGACTGTGGATAAATTTTACTAGATGTTTGGGAAACGTTTAATTTCGATCAAAACTTCTCTTGCAGTTTTTTTTTTTTTTTTTTTTTTTTTTTTCTCTTTCAAAATAAAACCCGAAGCTACGTTTGTGTCTGATAGATGGCATTCCTTTTGCATATTTAAGAATTATAATTACATCAAGTGACATTTATATTTCATTGTGGTGCTTTCATAAACTGAAACTGTGTTATATTATCTATGCCATTTATAAGACTTGAATAATATTGTAGATTTCTTAAGCAATTAATCACTTTGTAGGTTAACATGTACCTAAATTAATGAGTTTTTATTTCGATAAGCAGCTAGCTGTATTCCTCATAAATTATCCTATTTTTGAAAGTTTTGTATTTATCATGAATGAGCTTTTACTTAACTGCCAATATAAGTTACATGAAGGTACTTATTTTTAAAGTTATTTCTATTCTTTGGAATTAATGTTTTGTGTTTATTAGCTTTCAAGGTGTACAATTTTATATGCTAGACGATTTTACCATTTTAAAAATACCTTAAAAAATTTGTACCTTAGATAAAGAATACTGTAAATCACCTGATAATAAAATTGTTGACAAAAACGAGCCGTTTTGAATTCGTGTGAAATTTATTTATACATTTTTTTTTTCTTCTTGTATATGAACAGTACATTAAGAAGCACAGTAAAGACTGGAGCAACCTAAAACGTTTTTCTTGTCGATGTTGCAAATTCTTCAAAGCTAACTGTGTTTAATCCTCTCCCGTTTGCTAATTTAATCATTTCCTATCAAAAAAAAAAAAGGAAATATATATATATATATATATATCATTCTAAAAACTGATGGCAAACTGTTTCAAGTTTCATTTATTAAAATTTTAAAGCACTTATCTATAAGTATGACTCTAATAACAATTTGATCTTGGACGAATTAATTTATCCTTGTGTTGAAAGAGGGAAAATTTTTGTATTGACCTATAATCGGTACTGACAAAGCACACTAGCTTTCCTCAACTCTATTTTAGTGAATGGAATTATTGAAACCTCAGCGCATCAAAAGTTATCTTTTCAGAGTCTGACTAGTGTAGTGGTCTTCGATACTTTGAGTGTGCTTTATAAACTCTTGTTGGCAAAGCACGTCAATTGATTTTTTTTTTTTTTGGAAACCCCATCCAGCCCTTGGAAAAAGCTCTCTTTATTTTTTTTAAGTGTATTTTCTTGACCTTGCAGAATAGAATTTACACTAAGAAAATGAAAATGGGCGCATTTATCTACATTCAGTTAATCATCAAAAATTTGAACATGTGAAAGACTGCGGATAATCGAGAGTTTACTGTATTAAAAAAAAAAGTAACATCAAAGGAATTGTGGAATTCTGTTTGTGGCGAGCCTGCGTCCAAGAGAACCCATAGCACCTACAGCCTTGAAATTATGTACAAAATTGTATGTGCCGGTATTGTGCATCATGAGTTTACAACCAACCAGGAATATTACAAATGTATTCTTCTGCGTTTGCACGAAAAGGCATACATTGTGGAAAGACTGGTTAGGTGCTCCACCATGACAATGCACCAGCTCATTATGCCTTCTCAATCGTAGAAATTTTTGACTAAATTTAACATTCCTGTGCTTCCACATGATATAGCACCTGCAGACTTCTACCTGTTTCCTAAACTGGAATTTTCACTGACAGGGAAGCGATTTGACTCGATTGGAAGACATCCTTCATCGTCGAGCGTCCTTAACACTTATGAACAAAAAAATTCTAGGAATGTTTCCAAAAGTGGAAACACCGTTGGAATCTGTGTTCAGTCAGAAGGGGACTAAATTAAAGGAGATACATCACAGTAGCATGTAAGTACCACCATTGTCAAATTACAAGCCCATTCTTAAAACTTTCCAATCACAACTTGTATTTTAAGAAAACTGCTAAATAATTATTTTTTAACATTGTATTTTTATCTGTCCTCTTCAGCTCTCACTATCCCACGAAAAGTTTCGTACCTTAGTCCACTCGGGAAATTCAACCTAATGGCAGACAAGTTGATCACTGCAGGTACTGTAAAAGCACTTCTTTTGCAAAGCTTTAACTTTTCACAAGTTCGTCGTAATCGCGAAAATAAAGCCTTGCGAAATATTCAAACTTGATACATTTTATGAACTTTCGGTTTTGTTCATATGAAATTCGCGAAATGTTCAGCTTACGAAAATAAGGGTTTTTTACAGTATGGAACGCTTTTTTTTTTTTTTTTTTTATCGGGTTGAAATTCTTACTTCTATTTCTTCATCTGCTACATCAACGTTCAGCTCTTCTGATATTTTCTTCACATCGCTAAAAGTCAAATATCCTCGGTTGTCGGAATCGAAAGATCTGAATGGATTGATTAGTTGCTCGTCGGAATCAATATCATTAAGGATGTGACCGATCACTTGTTCATACTCCTCCCTTGAAATCTCACCTGTTTTTCCAAAATAATTGTCCTTAAAACGGGTGTTACAAATCTAATATAACAGGCAACGATAAAATTAAAAATTTCAAAAACTCCCGACTGAGTCGTAACTGTCGAATCAAGATGGAAAAATTGAAAACCCTTTTAAGAGCCTTATATTATTAAAAATCAATGTCAAGTATTTTTGCTAACGAACAGAAACTGGCAAAAGATAAAAATTTTAAATCATTGCGTTTAATTTCCTTGTCGGCCAACAATGAATTCGGTGATCAATCGCGTGAATCAAGGCTTAGCCGTTACTAAAATCTGCTCTAAAAAAACATTATAATTCGAATTCTATGAAACATGGAAGTTCCAAACACATTCTATCAGACACGGAAAAAAAAATTCTCTTTATTTTGGTATTAAATTTTTTTTATTTTACCTATATTTTCACTGCAAAAATTGCGAAAAACCTTTTAGAGATTTTTAATTAATACCTTCGTTAATTAATGTCATCCAGAGATGAAACCTAGCTAAGAACATTCTCGATCAACTCTGCTTTCGAGCATTTTTTTTTTCCCCCAAAATCGGTCCATCCGTTTAGGCGCTAAAATGCCACAGACAGACACACAGATACACAGACACGTCAAACTTAAAACCCCCTTCCTTTGTTAGAGCCGCTATATAGACTTGACGTTAAATCCCGGTTATCACAAATTTGCCCTTACAACTGCGCTTGCGCACGGACTTAGCTGATTTCAAAACTCTTGCTAACATTTTAAATTTGTTAATAAATATGAGATAGCAACATATAAAAATTAGAAATCACAAAGCTAACTCTGGTTTAGTTTTTAGGCCTCGGTGAAGATTGAGTTTTGAGTCTTATTAATGGATTCGGAGTCTGATTTTTCTATCAATGGCCCTTTTCAGGGCTAAATTTTCAACCTCAGAAGAGCGTACTAGAATTGCAGCATCACTTCTACTACAAAGCCGAACCATCAACCTAAATAAAAATGTATAATACTGCTAGTTAAGCCTAACGTAAAATATCCACAAAAGACGGACATCTGTGTACTCATATTCCAATCATTTTTGAAGTACCCAACGGTTTACGTTAAGTAAATATTTTCAAACCAATAAATATTGAAGTGTCATTTTCCCCTTTTCATTATAAAGATTATTAGGTATTCATATCCGCAGTTTTATATAATATATCACGAAATCGCAGTGAAAATATTCTAATCGCAGTCATTAATTTGTTGGGACTCTAGCTCAGCATAAATATAAACAAGCAACACAAAATCTTAAAACAGAAATCCCAACAAGCTAAGTCCGCGCGCAAGCGCAGTTGAAATGGCAAATTTGTGATAACCGGGATTTAACGTCTACTGCTATATAGATTAACCGACGCATCAGCTTAAGTTTAGCCATTTTGGATCGGATTGTTCATTGCTGCTCTGCTAGGGTTACCACAGCAAAATTACAGGTTTCAGACAGTTTGTGATGTAATTTCAGAAGAATAGAAAAGAAAGCTTCCCACAAACACAATGAAAAATTGCTGTCATTCACTAAGCGTCAAAGCAAGTTATAAGTTACGGCATGAGTTTGTTTTACCTTTTTCATCCGCCATTAGACAGTGGCTACAACGCCCCCTATAGTTTATTGGAGTTACGAATCGCGATCTAAAAAAGACAACCTCTCAAACATGCGCTCCGATCCAAAATGGCTCATCTTAAGCTGATGCGTCGACTCGTATGTATAGGGGCCTTATCCTTTGTGTGTCAGAGGTTAAAAGTGGATGTTGGTAAATTTGTGGGTTTGTTTGTTCCCCAAGATCTCAGAAACTACCCGGCAGATTTGGCTGAAACTTTCACCTTTTGTTCCTTGTGGTACTGGGAAGGTTTATAGACCAGTTCAAAAAAACTCCGGTTGATAGTTCCTTTTTTATTCCAATTTAAATCCCAATTTTTTGCATAAATTCCTCAATATGGGGCTTTAAAAATTCGTTCACATATTAACATTATGCATCCATCAAAAGCGTTAATTTTTCTGCTGAAGATGGCATCTTTTACGAAGTTCTAAGTTGTATTAAAAACGAGTTATGAGCTTTTTAGTTCCATGTTCGAAGGCTTTCATCAACCCAAGTTATTATCTAGTGTGTCAATCTCAACTCCCAAGAATTGTTGTATTGTTGAATATTTTTGCGTTTCGTCTGACTGTTCGAGACTTTTCTCAAGTGAAATCTTAAAGTAACGTTTTCCCGCAAGATTGGCTAATAATAAATGGATTTGGCTGATCATTTTCCATTTAAACAACTTTAATGTAATTAATGGTTTTTATTATATTATTTGTGCTGATAGGACACTTACTCATCATCCAATCAACCAGCAGAAATCTCGCCAAAATGTTTGGAGAAAGATTTCAGTAGCTGATGCATTTGGTAGTTTTTTCAACTATCGCTGTTTTTGAAGCCAAATACTACGTAATATGTTTCAGAGAATCTTTTAAAAACTTTTTTTAATGAGTTAAATAATTCACCAACTAAATTAGGCAGAACCATAATAAACAGCACAAAAACTTCCATTAATTTTTCTTTTTGCACAATTTCAAACAATCGCCAAATTGTACTACTTGTTTTGGAAACATTTCGGAGGAAAGGGTTTAGCGCCATTTTATAGCGACCAAAAATATCTCAGCATCTAGCGACAATATCTCTGTAACGAAAATTAGTAACATATCGTTTTACAAAGTAAGGAGGGGGAGCATTTAGCCCAGTAAATTAATGTCAAACATAAGGTCGATGTACCACAAATTTATAATTAGCCGAAATTTTCAAGATACGTTCCTGATCCTGAGCATGTGTAGAACGAATCCTGTAAAGTCCCCTTAAGTTCCCATGTGAGCTATCCAAAATGGTGGATCAAAGATGGCCGCCTGGTACATTTTGCCTCCCTTATATCTAAGTCAAAATTAAAGATTTTTCAGTTCTGAAAAAACCTGCAGGTTTTAAAAGTAATAATGTTTCGATACATAACCTAAAACAACCAATAAAACCTTTTTTGACATTTACTTTGACACCAAAAGCTGACATTTCTGTGTTCTATACGTAATATATGCTGCACATAAGCTACTAAAATAAATAATTTTTTGTGATATTTTTAAAAAAATATTTTCCCTCGCATCTTAGTCATTAGTTTTTATTCTTCGATTTTGAAAAATGCTAATTACTCTCAATTGATAGGTACTTGTGTTTTTTCCGACATTTCTCCATAAAAAGCAATAAACATATAGATCTGCAAATTGTGTTTTTTGTCTGAAATGCAAAATTTTCCTTTTGAAAAATTCATTGCTGATCTGCGTAGCTCCTTAAAACTACCATAAGGCGTAAAATGGTTTTAAATTCCTTTTTTGATATTAAGTAAAAATTATAAAAAAAAAAAAAAACTCACGGTAGCTTTAAAAATTAGTCAAAAATGGTTCAAAACTTTTATTTTTAATTAAAAAAAAGGTCATTGTTATCTCAAAATCATATTTTTTGTGCATTTTAGGTAGCAAATAGTTTGATGCAATAATTTGATCGAGATCATCTCAAATATGAATTTGCCCCTCAACTTCCCTCGCTTTTTGATCGGGTTTCTCTGAGAAATGATAAAAAATCAAGTGTGGCAGCCATAATTACATCAGTAAAAACTTCTGTTTAGCCGCCACCAACCTATTCGTGTATTTATAGAAGAAGGATTTCTTATGCACACGTTGGCATGGGAATGGGACGAGACAGATAAAAAAAAACAAAAAAAAAACATCTACCTCCAAATAAGTCAGGTTTCTTCAGAAAAAACTTGTCTTTATGTGAAGCTTTGGTTTTTAATGGATACACTGGTGCATTACCAACTAACATTGTGGAGAAACAAAGTAGGGTAATGGCGAAAATATCTGAGACTATTACTTTTTAAAGAAAATGTAGTGGCAACGACTAAATAGACTGACTTTTTGCAGAATTCTGAGACAAAATCATGATTAATTAAAACTATGATGGAATACTTCCGATTAGAAGGAATCACTCTTGTGCAACTGGATAGGTACGCCTATATTATGTTGCTCAATTGCAATCAAAACATGCCATAACAGCTCCAGACCATTCGCAGTAACAAGTACTTACACAGTACAGGCTGCTCTTGATTCTAATTGAAATAGAAATGTCTGGGACATCACTACTTTTTACCCTCAAATTAATTTAGTACAACGAAAAATGTTTCAAAATATTGAAATAAGCCTTGGGTCCCCTTGAAGGAGCATCTTCTTTTTCTCCATGCAGCCATCACAAGATGCAACTCCACGCCAGCTATATTCAGAAAGGGTAAATCTCCAGCTTTCAGTTTGCTACAAGAAAATCTCAAACTGCTTTCTCTGATCTCACAGCTTAGTATTTTTTTCTGGATGGATCAAGTTGAAAACATCACCCAGATTGCAGAAGTGTTACTGAATCATCTTTTTGGTGGGAGTAACATTTAATTCTCTAGACATCTTACGATATAACCGCTATAATAATTAAGTAACCAAAACTCCTCCAAAATTTAAAATCTGGCAACTCTTCCCCTCCCGAGTGCAGTAGCTTCACATCATCCATTTGTGTTTGTCCAAAAGTACAACATTGGCTTAAGAAAAACATGAATTCAATTAAATGGGGATATGTTATGAAAGAAGGTGGACTGTTCACAAGGTTTTTGTCACTTCCCGAAGCTTCCGAAGGAGTTCTGCATTTCATGTTTTGTGACTACAAATTAACAATAATTATGTGAGACTGATCTAGATGCCAATGAAAACGCAGACCTTTAATGTTCCAAGTTTTGCATGCATTGTTTTAGTGGAACATGTAAAAATTCAGTTTCTGTGCACAGTTTTGAAGATGAGGATGATAATATGATGCTTTTTATTTTCCTCTAGATTTTTACTGACATTAATATCTTCTCTTTACATAGTTTATTCAACAAGATATTGTATGTCAGTTTTATAGTACGAAATGAATGATATTCTGCATTTTTTTTTTTTTTGAAAATTCTTTATAAGTTCTACTTTTTTCCCTTATCATATTCTTATTCCAAAGTTGGAAATAGCAAAATTTTCTTCAGAAATGGAATAAAAGCTACTTTGTTATTCAATAAATGGAATATATCGATCATTTTGCAGTTAATATTTTAAAAAGAATACCATAAAAAAATCTTCATTTTAGAAGCTTATTTGTTTTGCTGCTTATTCTGTAGAAAACAGAAATTTTAGCTTTTGGTATCAAAACAATTGTTTGAACTTTTTTATTGGTTACTAGCAGTACCCGCACAGCGATACCCGTGCTAAAAATTTAATGGAAGTCCGTTGAATAAAAAAAAAATTGACGCCCCCTCCCTCTCTGATGTGAAATGATCATTTTTCTTTGTATAAAATGCGTACACACTTTTTCAAAAAAAAAAAAAAAAACGATTAAACTTTCTTTGGAATTTAAAACTTTTCGTCAAATCATTAAATTAAATTTACAGTTGCTTTAAAACTATTTAGCGAGTGAAGCGGTTTTTACTGCAATTTAAAATATTTCGACAAATTAAAAAAAAAAAAAGACATCAAATAATATCTTTCAAATGTAAAAATAATTTCGCAACTCTATTGTTTATCGCCAAACTTGCCCAGCAACCACGCTGTCATAATTCATTCGTCTAACGAAAAAAAAGAAACAAAAATTAATTTGAATTCTGACATTTTGAATTTAAATTATGTTTTTCGCAAACACGAGTGGCGACAGTACCCTACTCATTGGAGTTATTGTTTCTAGAAACGGCTCCTGTCCCCCCATGAATACCCATCCTCCTGGGCGGTTACGTGTGTATAGTTGTGTGTGTGTGTGTGTAGGCGCGCGTTCGTGCATGAGTAGGCTTGTGTGTGAGCGTAGACCTATGTGTATGCACATAGGCGTGTATGTGTGTAAAAATGTGTGTGTGTGGGACTTGGACGCCACCGCCCAGGAGAAGCAGATTTCGGAGAACACTGCGCAGGACCAAAGGAGGCGCGCCTGCAGCGAGCGGTGGGCGGTAGTGCTGCAGAGGTTCTCAGTCCAAGCTGAAAAAGGAACCACAACGCCAAGGATGGTCAAATGAAAACAATTAGCAATCGTAATTGCTCAAAAAAAAAAAAAAAAAACATCCCGTGGAACATTCAAAAATCATCGTCAGAAAAAAAGAGGAAAATGTCGTGCATTTCATTCGGGAAAAAAAGTCAAAAGTCTTTATATATTAAGAGCTGCGTTTCCCAGCTTTGCCCAGTCTACCTTGAGAATGAAAATTGTGTCAAGTGACATATATTCAAAAATCAGGCTTAAATAAAAGAAAAAAAGAGCACCATGCAAAGTTACCCTTCCAAACAATGACGGCAGATATTAAAATACTTTCAAGAAATTAAAATGTGAAAGATGGATTTTAAAAGCGTAACCTCGTAACCATGGGAACACGAAATAAAATAAGTTTAAGAAATTAAATGCAAAATAAGGAAAGAAACAATGGATTCAAAAAGCCTAACCGTGGAAACGCGAAAATAAAATGGTTGACAACCTGAATCAAAATGAAAATTTTCGAACTTGATTTAAAAACGCTTGTAACTTTTTTCCTTTGAAGATAAAAGCTAAGATATCTGGAGTAAAAAATGTTTCTTTTTCCAATAGTGTCAAAAAAGAAAACTGTGGGACAATTCCTTCACTTTTTATTGATTGATTCAATGAAGAAAGTAATACCTAAATTTCAGCTAAGCCTAAAAAAGTTCGAGCTAAAAACCCAAATTACTCCCACCGTAATTTAGTTAGAGCATTGAAACAAATTGTTTAGAAAGCGGAAACTTATAACCCTTTTCAACGATATATAATTTTATGTGCAAGTAATTTTTCCCTCCCATATTCGGGAATTTATGTGAAATTTGGGCCTAAATTGGAATAAAGAAAGAACTATTTATCGGATTTTTTCGAATTATAGCCTATGTCACTCAGTAAGAAAGCACCTGTCATATAGTGAAGGAATTTTTCAAATAGTTGTAGTTGCAGTGGTTCCAGAGATCACCTCGAACATGTAAACAAACAAAAATCCGCCCTCTCTCTTTATATATTAGTATAGATTTTAGGGTATATATCGAAACAGTATTACTCTTAGAGCATACAGGTTTCTTTAGAACTGAAAAATCTTTATTTTTGACCGAGTTATAAGGAAAACAAAAAGTACTAGGCGGCCATCTTTTGATCGGTATACGCCCAAAATGTCGCGGGACAAAATGTCGCGGCCAAAATGTCGCCGGTCCAAAATGTCGCCGTCCCAAAATGTCGCCGGTCCAAAATGTCGCCGTCCCAAAATGTCGCCAGTCCAAAATATCGCCAGTTCAAAATGTCGCCGGTCCACAATGTCGCCGGCCCAAAATGTCGCCAGTCCAAAATGTCGCCAGTCCAAAATGTCGCCAGTCCAAAATGTCGCCGGCCCAAAATGTCGCCGGTCCAAAATTCGCTAGTTCAATTGGTACGAAAAATTTAAATGTACGTCGATGCTTTTCAGCATAAAAGTTGCGAAAGAATACTAATTGCCTTTCAAAGTAAGTTCCTTCAAAAATTCCAAACGTTTTCTCCTGTCTTAATTCGTAAATATTAGATTAATTCCAGAAAATTAATAGTTTTCAGAAAAACATACGTTTTTCTGTATACTATTACAAACGTAAACGTGCGAAAAGCTGCTGCAACGGAATTCTCTTTCTCGTTTAATCTGATTAACAATAATACTCAAGATGTAACGCAAAGGATCAAGATGTAACGCAAGGATTCAGACAAAAAATTGGTATGGAAGTAAAACTAAACTGTTCTAAACGCGAATGAAAGAATAGTGAGGCGCAATGTGAATATGGCAAGAGAGTAGGCAGTTTGTATTTTTTGGCGTAATGAAGTGAAAACAAATAACTCCTTCACTCTAGCATATTATTACGGTAGCGACAGAGCAGCCATTTAGGGGATCAGGCGGAATGGCCCCCAACTTTGAATTTTTTTTTTATATACAAGTGGAAGTGGTTTGTATAGCAATCCTATGAAATTTGCATTGGTTATACGCCCGTTATCCTCCCTCTCCCCTTTCACTGAAAAAATTCGAAATCACGGGCCAGGGTGGAAATAAAATAGAAAAGTATCTTAATGAAATTTAATTTTCTCATAGATTTATTAACATCATCCTAAGAACTGTAAAAAAAAAAAAAAAAAAAAAAAAAAAAAAAACTGTACGTTTTCAGTGAGATATACCGTTGGTTAAAGTAAGATCAAAACTGTTCCGAGACTTTTTCTGGAATTGAAATTGAAGAAGTTTAACAAGACTGCTCGAGACCTTCCTCTGAGAGGACATTTGTATGTCCTTTGCGACCGGGATTTACACTGTTAAAAAAATTTCCTGAAAATAACGGATAAAGTACCGGCAGCAAAGTTGCCGTAAATATTACGTTTCCGTTAAATTATTTTCCGTGAATTAACAGAAGTTCCATTTCTCATTTCTCCGTTTAGTTCTGTTCTTCCATTTATAAATTTTCCGTGATTTAACGAAAATTCCATTTCTCTTCTTTCCGTTGATCTATTTTTCCGTTTTTAAATTTTCTGTATCTTTACAGAACTTTCGGTTCTTGATTTTTCGTTGCGCTATTTTTTCGTTTCTCATTTTTACATATTTTACTGAAATTTCACTCTCGTTTTTCTATCCTATGTTTAAAAAAATATATATTATAAAAATAGTTAACCATTCAAAAACTATTATTTTTTTAATTTGTATTTATTACTTAAATATATTTTAAGTGAAATTTTTGCTTGATAACTTACCTTTCAAGCATCTATCTTGAAATTTGCACCTTCAGATGAATAAAAATAATCGAAAAGTACCAGCAAGGAAATTAGTGGATTTGAATATAACACCAATTTTTGATGCTGATACTGCTCGATATTTTCTTCCATATCTCCTCGTACATATTCTGGCATGGCATGGAAAAGCATACATGAAAAATAGAATATTTTTTTTGCAGAATGAGTCAAATAAAATACCATTAAAAACCGGTTGACTTTATCTTGGAATAATATACCTGATGGAGAGTACCGCATACCAATTTACTGTGTTTAAAAACAGAATCATTGACATACACGTGAAGAATTTTTTGCTCAGATGATGTATACCCCCCCCCCCCCCGGTGATTTCCGCGTTAGAGCAAAAACAGTAACTTTATAATAGTTCTATAAATTCTAAATCAGCTACCATCGGAATTCTATCAAATGCATATTAACAAGAAAAATACATTTGTATATTAACATGTTCAAAGATATTCTACAATACTTACATGTGACCAGCGGTGCTAAGTTTAAGTGTCTCCATTGCGTCTGTACACAAGTAATCCAATAGCCTTTATTTTAAATGGATAACACGAGATTCTAAAACTATTCTCACCGCTAGAATACACAATATGACTAACGAACAGAATTGTTCGAAGTATTGAGCAAAATAATACACCACAATAATATTCTAATACTGACTCAGTAAAACTCACATCAAATCACCAGGGCGATCAAAACACAGCTGCCTGTCTGAAAATGGCGCAAACATTTTTCCAAACTTACAAAGTCCAAAGGCGTAAAAACAATTTCGACATACGAGTATATTACTTTCCAGGCATGAAATAGCAAGCTATCTATTTTGTTTTCGACATCTGAGTTGTTATTCTAAATAAGCTTTTAATTAAAAAATGTAACAGTGCGATTTAATAAGCACTATCAAAAAGCGATGTTTATCATAACTTGAAGGCTAATCAGGATACTAACAAAGTACAGCACAGCGGCAACCCTAGAAATGGAAAAATTCTGTTTTCGTTACTTCCTTTCGTGATATTTCTGTTTTTGGAAGGAAAAAATACGTTTTGAAGCATTACAGAAATATTCTGTTAAAATCAGTCAGAAAACTACCTGAACTTTCAGGTTTTTTTGAACAGTGTAGAGACAGCAAAACAAATGTTTAACAGAGATGACAGATTATTGCCGTGGGAACTCCCATCTCTTATGAGTAAAATTCTGAAATTACGTCGAAATGTTCACCGTGAAATCTTTTGAAATCAATGAAACCCATAACTGCTAAAACAGGTGTCTTTCACTCAGATCTTTGAAAAACGACTCTACGCGATGACAAATATTTTCAATTCTCAACATTCATGAAATTTATATATTCGATAGAACATTCAAGGGACAATTTCAGAAGAGCTATTTTATTGAAGGTTTTCAAGAGGATACTTTCATGCTTGCGAAGTAGCGCTTGTCAGCTGAATCACATTTTCCAATTTTAAGTAGAAAAGAAAAAATTTCATAATGTATGGTGAAATAACTGATATCAATGAGATTATTTAGATCAATTTTGACCTAGACTTATTTTTAAAATGAGTTTCAAAAAGTAATAGTTTCAGCTCAATATAGCTTGGTAATTCAGAAAGAAAAGAATATTGATAATAATAATAATAAACAAATAAGTTTTTCTCTCTCAGAAAAAATTGCTGTTTTAATTAGTGAATTTTTACTACGCAAATTCTATAAGAATGCAAACTCAGTTTTTATTTAACACCCACGCTAGTTAAAGTGCTACAAAAATGAGAGGAATACACGGCTAATTTAGATTTTATTGATATCTTGCTCAACTTCTCATATTTATATTCAGTATATTTTTCATTGTTTATTTAATTACACTGACTCACGTAAACGATTACGAAACTCAACTTAGAACGAAAATAAGGCTTGTTTTCGTTTAATTTCACTTGTAACTACATTTTTGTATGAATCCTCGCATTACTTCTTGATATATAGCAGTCACATAAAACGATAAAAATTATTCGGTGATCCATCCTTTTGGGATGACTGAAGCCAAAAATAAATGAACAACTCGCCCTTTAAGATATACCTGTAGACCAAATTTTGTCTTAACCCTTGTACAGTAGACCCTCGTTTTACGCGGGGGTTATGTTCCACGGAAATGTTGCGTAAATCGAAACCGCGTAAATTGAGACCTAATATTAGTGTCAAAGTAGGGATTAGGTTCCGTATGAAAAAATACTTCATTCTAGTGATGACTAATTGTATAATAAGTTTAATGTGTACTTATATCGATTTTTATGCATAATATGCTTAAAGAAAACAAACTAATTTCGTGTTCTGTTTATGAAGAAGAGCTGGCTATGATAGTCTTTTGGTAGTCATTAAGAATTTTTCTCTAATTCTTTGCGGAGCATTAACGCATCCATGATCACTTGCGTCATTTCCTTGATAGAATCTTCCTTCACTAACAAATCAGAAAGATTATTTCTATTGTCTACGAATGGTTCAAAATTTTCAATGTGAGCGTTTTTGGTTATCGGAGTCGGTATCCTCGTTGGTTTTGACCTCCTTTGTCACTCTTAAAAGCTCTTTGTCCAGTGAGTTCTGAACTGTGTGAGTTTAATCACTTTACTTCTGATGGAAAAAGCTCTGGAACCAATCGCATAAAATGTCTCCAAGGACCCAAGTTCAATTATTAGCACGCCAAAATGCAAGTAGTTACGTGTAATCTTTAGGAGCTTAGGTTTTGAAAGAGAGGAAAATGTTACCCGTTTGCATTGCCGCATCTGCTTAAAACCGAAACTCATCTGCGTAAATTAAAATAAAGGCATCAAATCTTCAACCGCGTAAAATAAACCCGCTTAAAACGAGGGTCTACTGTATTACTTTTTGAGATATATCAGTCACAGATAATAAAAAAAGAAAGAAAAAAAACATTCGATTGCTCCACACTCTGGTGTTATTGGCCCCAAAATCTGTCCCCCTGCTGCTTCCTAACATTTTATTTGATTCCGTTCATCATTTTTTGAGCAATGACAGTCACGCATATCGATGAAAACGTTCAGTTACTCCACTATCTTGAACGAATTGACGCAAAAAACCTCGCAGCCCTAAATCATATATGGGTACTTGCGGGTATCGTTCGAATTCTTACTACAGGTTTTGACGTAGAATGGCCCCAAAAAATCGGTCACATACAAACGCACACTATTCTTGAAGAAAAGTTTAAAATAATTTAGCGAACGTCAGAACTGAACGCCGTCAGAACGTTTTACAGTTGGTAGATAGCGAGTCACAAGAAATAAGATAACGTAACGCTTGTATTAAGAAATAAGATAACGTAACGCTTGTATTCTATTTGTTTGCTGAAAAACAGCCGAGAGTTGCGAATCAAAACGGAATAATCTTTTTAGAATTTATCAAGAAACTCAGTCCAGTCCCATTTTTAACGGAGACATTCATTAAAGGCAGTAATCATTTATTCTGCAAATTTTGTGTTAAACAGCATTTTTGTACATTTGCATTTTTCTTACCAATTGAATGAGCGAATTTTGGATATACGACATTTTGGACAGGCGACATTTTGGCCCGGCGACATTTTGGACCGACGACATTTCGGCCCGGCGACATTTTGGATCGGCGACATTATGGCCCGGCGACATTTTGGCCGCGACATTTTGTCCCGCGACATTTCGGTGGCGACATTTTGACCCCAAACCCTTTTGATCCACCATTTTGGATGGAAGCTCACATGGGAACTTAGGGGACTTTTTAGGATTTACTAGGGGACTTTTTAGGATTTACATGCTATGTGGAACTAATTGTGAAAAAAAATTCTTAATTATAAATTTGTGGGGCAAAAAATCCTATTTTTACTGGGCTAAATTATCGAAGGTATCCCAAAACGATTCCCGCAAATTTGTTAAAATCGCACCAAGAGCCCACAATGATTGAAATTTCCCGAAATAACTAAAGCAAGTATAAAGGAATTAAGAGCGCGGCTGCATTTTTTTTAAACACTTCGTACTTCAATATCAATACAGAGAAGGTTTTAGGCTCCATGTTAAAAAATGGTATTAACAGATAAATCTTTTTAAACATGTGAAGATTAATTTCAAATTTTGGAAATTCTTCAAATTTGTATATGCTTAAATGTCGTGCCTTCGTTCCTAAATGAATGCTATTTTGTTCTTTATACTTATTGCTATTTTAGTTTTATGAGTAAGGAAGAAGCTCGTTTTTATGTCACTTAAAAAAGGTGTGTTTTGAATTCTTTCAGTTAAAACAGATAACAAATGCAAGTAATGATTGTTCCTCATTATTATTACTGACCCACGCAACGCCGAGTATTTTTGCTAGTCAAATTATCAAGTCCAAACGTAAATGTTCAAAAGGAGTAAGAAGCTCATTCACAACTTACTCTGTTTATCCGAAGTCGTTCTTTCGATCATCCTTTTGATTTGTTTTGTAGTAGGCTCGATTCCCAAGGCTCTCAATGTTACCTGTAAATGAAAAGTCAAATAATGCGGGGTGAAAAACGGAATCCAAAACAGGCCTCATTGAAATTAATTTTGGTTTTAAACGAGAATTCCACATGTTCTTGTTTTCTTGGGGGGGGGGGGGCTTCTTAATTTTTACTTATTTTTCGGTGTAAAACCAGAGCATCGGCCTCCCTCGTATGAGCTCCCGAAGCCGAAAATAGTCGAGTCCCGACTTACGCGAGGGATGCGTTCCAAGACTGCTCGTGTAAGTTGAAATTTCGCGTTGCGGAAAAGGGTTATGTGTAAAAACTTCTGTAAAAGTACTTCAATTGTTTAGTGATTGATCTTTCTTTTTAATGCAGCTTTCAATCTTGTTTAACGTCTTGTTTCTTTTTCCAAGTCCCCTTAGTTTAAGACATAATAATGTATGGTATCGCTAAACAAGTAATGGCGGCAATGAGTAAAACAAAAATATAATCTCTAAAAGGTTAAAAATAAGCCAAATCACGAACCTGTAGCGAAAAAGTACAAATCAGTCTTCATGCTGTTGGAGGTAACTTGAATCGAGCTTTTCACTTCACTCAATGGCTTCTTTCCTTACATGGCGAATTATTTTACAATTTAACTGCTTATATTAATTATTTGGCGAATTATTTTTCATTTTGATAAAACTCTTTGTCTTGTTCAATGTCTTGTTTTGTTTAAAAGTTCATTAAAAAGACGAAATAACGTATAGTATCGCTAAAAAATAAACCTAAGCCATTAAATATATTTAACTTGGATGCGTCAGAAGATCTATGCAACTGTTTTATCTGTTTTATTTTTGATTGAATTTCTTTTTTCCAAGACAACTTTTGAATAATTGTTAGATATATTTCAGAGTCAGAGATGAAAAAACCCTATGAGCTGTAAGTAAAAAGAATTTAGGAGAAATTAGTTATTTTCAAACCTTTATTACTCCGGCCCATGATATCCCCGGAGACTGAATTTTTGTATATGGCCTCAATGATCCCTCAAGAATATTTATACAAAAAATCATTAACAAAGATCTCCGGGAGCTGTTCCAGACCCCCGGGGAGGTATGATTTGGGGAGATAGAAACGAGGGGGAGGGGGAAGGGGTCAAATGGCACAAAAGGCACATCAGTAGGGCACAAGGGCGAAATTTCAGCTCCATCCTTCTGTTCGTCTGGGCTGTTGCCCTGTCAAAGAACACGAAAAGGTTTTTGAACAGCGATTTTCTAACTTAAATTCCTCCTCCCCCTGATGGTCCTGGGTATTTTATTTTGGTATACTTCGTCAGGGGCCACAAGAGATGGAGTATACCAAAAATCAATTCCGGGGGTCTTCATGGGGCTAAGATACAGAGGGTGAAAACCCCAACTTGTTCTGTCGAGTAAACTGTCCTAAGTCGCGTGTTTTAATTTCTTTCGTCTTTCTTGGCGGTGGATATTTGGCTTTGTTGGTGGCTGACATTTGGTTTTCTTGTCGGCCGGGACGCTCCCGCGTCCCGTGATAATGGGGGTCAAATCTCAAACCGCGTATAATCAAATCCGTGTAAAATAAACCAGCTTAAAACGAGGGTTTACAGAATAGATATATTTTTCATGGTTACATTTTCTTGCTAGAATTTATACTAAGAATAAAATACTTGACATTGATTTTTAATAATATAATGCTTTTAAGAGGATTTTCAATTTTCCCTTCTTAATTCTACAGTTGCGACTCAGTCGGGGTTTTTTTTAATTTTTAATTTTATCGTTGCTTGTATTTGCTATTAAATTGAAACTGGCAACAGAGAAAAACTTTAAATCATTGATTTTAATTTCCTTGTTGGCCAACAATGAATTCGATTATCAATCGCGTGAATAAAGTCTTAGCCGTTATTAAAATCTGCTTTAAAAAAAGTTTTAATTCAAATTCTATGAAACATGGAAGTTCCAAACACATTCTATCAGACGCGAAAAAAAACCCCCTTTATTTTGGTATTAAACTTTAAAAGTTTTAACTATGTTTTCACTGCAAAAATCGTAAAAAACCTTTAGGAGGTTTTTAATTAATATCTTCGTTAATTAATGTCATCCAACGATGCAACCTAGCTAAGATTACTCTCGATCAATTCTCCTTTCGAGCAAATTTTATTTTTTTTCAAAATCGGTCCATCCGTTTAGATGCTAGAGTGCCACAGAATAGACAAACAGATACACAGACGCGTCGAACTTATTGATAACTTACGATGTTTAAACGAAAAGCCGAAAGGCTAAATTCCGTAAGTTAGTCAACAATGTTACATGCTTACATAAGCAGAGATAATACCACACAGTGGAAGATGCAGAATCAAATGTTAATGTGAAGAAATGAATATTGGAAACTTGTTTAAAATCTTACCAAAAATTTATTGGTCCATAGAAACTAAAATAAATAAACTAACAAAAATAAGTTTATAAAAATAAACCCTGGCCATAAGCGGAGGTGGAGTTCGTTCGCAACTCCCCAACACCTAACCGGACCTAACACACAAGAGGCTGACGAACACAAAAGAGAGAGAACGATTGGAATTGTTCACTATTTATACTTGCCTCATTTGCATATGATTGGGCATCAAAGGATGCCAACCTAAAAATGAAACTTGATACGTGCCGAAAGAGTTGAGAAGTTAATCTAATTTGAATAAAGTAAATTTTATATCACATTACATTAGGAATGAGAACGCGGTTAAATATCGTTTACCGATGTCTATCACTTATTACCCCCTTCCTTTGTGTATCGGGGCTAAAAAAAGAAAAAAATATCTAATAGCTCTTTAAAACTCACTTATAACTTGTTGAGGTAAAGTTTTTAAATTCAACCATTCTTTTGTGCTTTTTTTAAAGCCTTTTTAAATATGTTACATGAAAGTAAACAAATTTTAAAAATAGGTATCAAAGCACTAACTTAATTGTACACTAAAGCAGTGATGTGTTAAGCAAAGTAAATGTGTGCACTAAATTTAAATCAAAAGAAGTGTAAGAAAAATGTAGGGCAAGACAGGACTTGCCTTTTGTGAAAATTATTAAACAGAAAAAAAAATAAGTAAGAGAGTTTCAATTTATAGTTGTAGTTATGGTGTTTTTGCATCCTTCATCTCCTTTTTTATTATTTTATCATGTCACACGTGTTTCTGTGTGTGAAATATACATAGTTGCTCTATTAAAAAATATTGTAATGGCGGAGTTTTAACATGCCTGTTTCTGATGAAGTTTCATGCTTAAGCGGTTTCAAGCAAATTTTGTTCCTTTTTTATTCATTTGTCTCTCGCACATTCGATACACTTAGCTTGAAAATATTTACATACTTCCTGACATATTTTACATTTAAATAATTTAGTCTGTCATTGCAAAGTGCCGATTTTAGCGCTTCCATCGACAGTGATAGGTGATCCTGAAACCATGCTGAAAAGCTCTACTTAAGAATACAATGTCCTCAGATGAAAGAATTTGAAAGCATTCGTTTCCTCAGAAGCTTATGATCGGAAAGATTGATTAAACTTGATGAAAACATTGCATGGAGCATATACGAGCGTCTAAAATATTTTGATGTTTAGTTTCTTTACCATTTAAGTCTGACGAAAAGCTATCCCTCTTTTCTTGTGTTGAGTAGAAAATGAATGGAAGGGTGATCACGCTGTTGTTTGTTGCTATTATTTTCACACTACATAGACTACAATTTACTTCGAGCTTTATTGTCGAAAAAGGGGAAGAATGGCAAGCAAACCAAAAACACCACAGGAAGTATGAAAGATTAATTACTATAGAACATTTTCGTGGGTGAAAGTTTGGCAGTGTCAGGTTTACGCAGTAAAAAAAAAAAAGAAAAGAAAAAAGAAATTAACGGAATTTAACCATGCAACTTAGTGCTATATGTAAATAAGGATTTTATGCAATTTGTGTAGAAATTTCTCTTGTAGTGAGTGAGCTTAACAATATTGTTTTGTTAAAAATTATCGTTAGTGCAAAAATTAGAGCAAATGCGTATATATATATATATATATATATATATATATATATATATATAAAATAGACGCAGTTTACTCCGCACTTATAATTACAAGAAAATTCTTCAATCAAACGATTGGTGTAAGCAGCTAGACTCGTCGTCTTTTGCAAGAAGACTTAAACCTAGATCTTTCTCATTTTAACTGTAAGAAAAAAAGTTCATTTAGTTAATCTGAGAGTTCCATGAAAAGTATTTTAAAGATCATTCTTTATTTGACTTCTGATTTAGTGATAAAGATGAATGCATACTACGGTCAGAAAAATTTCAGCCAAACTTTTTTTTTTTTGAGCCTCTTTGTCCCAAAAATATCCCATTTTCAAATTATTTTGAAAGTTTGTTGAATCTGAAGACAAAAAAATCATGTTTATTTTTTGGTGAAATCGTTTTGCATTCATTGTTAGCGATCATTTTATAGTTCGTAGTAAATTCGTAATTCTGAATTCTAATTTTTTGTTTTTGTAATTTGTAGTTCTAAATTTTACAAGCATGTTTTCGTTCTTGTTATAAATTATTCAGCAGCATCAAACTAAAAAAAATCTTAAATTTTATTGTTTGTGTGTAGTTGGTGTGCGCACGTTTTTTTTTTTTTTTCTTGTTACTTATTACCTAGTACCCAAGGGGTTCGCCAATTTCTTTCGGAGTTTGGAAGGGGTTCGCAACGGGGAAAATGTTGAGAACCGCTGCTCTTAATTGAAGCAAAATTTAAATTTTTGCTGCTGCAAGCTGCTCCGAATTTGCAATTTTACTGTTCCAGACTGCTCCAATTTCACCATTTTCCTGCTCCCAAGATTGCTCTAAAAGCGAGTTTTGGTCGGCACATCCCTGCAGCAGGAATAGTGTCAGAAGAATTTTTTATTCCTCTCAATGTTATTAATTTGTTCGTATTGAAAATTTTAACTCCAAAAAATTCTTATTTTTTACGGAGGAGACCTAAATATTGCGTAAGAGCAAAATTTTTCTTTAACAATAATGTTCGACTTCATTGTTTACATCACTCAACTTGAAATCTTTTAAACACATTTCGTCAATTAAAAAAATGTATACAGAAAAAAAAAGGTTTTTTTTTTTTTTTTTTTTTTTTTTTTTGTAGAAAACCAAGGGGCTCTGTCCGCTGTTCGCTGACGCTCACCAACCCCCGAAGATTGCTGCGCAATCTTATTTGGTTTGCTAAAATTTATATCGTTATCTAAAGATCTCTTTTAAGGCACTTCTTCTAGGGGGTCCCCACGTGGCGGGGTAAGTGCGGCCCTTGACCATATTTATCACGCATTTATATTTACTTGAGCATGAATGTAAACACTGAATTAATGAATTTTAAAGCATATTTTCTGTTAGAAACCTATATGTATAGTTTTTGTATATAATGATGATTTTTAGGATTGACTTGATTTCTCTTTTAAATGTTTTGCCCAATTTACAGAAGATATGGTACAAATCTTCTTTCTTGATTTTCTAAATATTTAATCTTATACATATAAAATCTGAGTATCTATCTATCTATCTATCTATCTATGTCCAAGCTTCTTCTCCCGAACGACAGTGAACTGACCATCGAACCAGGTATCGATGGATTCGTCATCTTCCCGTCTTCATGTTTGGCTATTTAACATAATCCTCCGATAATAATTAGCGGAGATATCAATTAAAAACTATTAATTATGACTCTTAGATTTCAAAATCAAATCCCTATTTTTCGAAGGCTTTCCTCCATTCAAATTATTATTCAGTGCTTCATCTCAACTTTCCATAACAATGCTTTTATTAAAATGTATAGCGGGTGAAGAAAATCATTGAGATGAAAGATCAGTTGCCATTTTTTTTTTCTCGAATATGAACAGGTAAAATTCTTGTTTTTATTTTGAGGCTTTTCCTGTAATCAGGGGATTTAAAATGTTTACTTTTTGGGGTTTTCCGCAATCTGACGCAAAATTTCAGTGACTTTTTTTTTTGGTTCAAGCCTGATTGTTAAATACGCGTCACATGACATAACTTTCATTTTCGAGGAGGACCGTGCACGTCGTAAAGTAAATGAGTGATTTACAAGTTATTTGAGTTCTTTGAGGGTTTCTACCTGGAAAACGGATTGATGTAATTCTTGTACGACCATGTGGATAGAATCCATCCAAATATTTATCTGAGTGGTATGTTTGCATTAATAAACACCCGGGACAACGCCGGGGTAGTAGAGCTATTTTATGTAAAAAAGCGGATTGTTATTGTGCATAAATATTTCCGATATAGTCTATCAGATGTAATTCAGTTTAACGTGAGTAAAGATTATAGTTGATAATGCATATATTTTCCCCTTTTGTGCTGACTGAAAATGTACTCATAACTTGTATCATTGATAACGATTATTAACGTTGATGAGGTGTTTTGGCAAAAAATATGTTTTACTGGTGTTTTGCAAACCTTGCTTTACGCGCATTTATTTATTCCTTAACGCGTTAGAAACTAGTGTCAGTGTACTACAAAAAGCATCAACTGGACTGCTCTTACATTTTTTAGGTAGCCCGTGCAACGCCGGGCACGCAGCTAGTT
The DNA here is from genome assembly GCF_026930045.1 of Uloborus diversus. Classification (NCBI taxonomy): domain Eukaryota; kingdom Metazoa; phylum Arthropoda; class Arachnida; order Araneae; family Uloboridae; genus Uloborus; species Uloborus diversus. Next base: position 146,025,464 of record NC_072731.1, read on the forward strand.
TCTTCATATTTTCTGATTTATTCAGCTAGTACAGCTTTGTCGTTGATTGCTTTCAAACTCATTTCTGTCTTATAATCATTGCTTTCAATCTAAACTCTCTGTATTCTTTCTACCAACCTGAAGAATCGCAGTAACTCTACCAAACGAATTCATCCAATCTCGCCTAGCTTTTAAATGGTCTACAAAAGTTCATTTTATAACTCCAAATTACCTAACTGCTGCGTTGAAAATTAACTGAAGCCTTCAGTTTTTAAAGACTAACGTTGCTTAGAGGTTATCCTTAGAATACGATTTCTCTTGATCCATTCTTTCGAGCATAGGTTCTCAACATTTTTCCAAATAGAATGCACAATTGGAATTTAGTAGAAGTTATTGAATAGGGTAAAATAAAGAATGAACTGAAAATAGAAGCAAAATTATAGGCAAATTGAATAGGGTCGCACTTGCCCCACAATATGGAACGCACTTCCCCATCTTATTTAAAGAAAGGGAAAGTGCGACCCCTCTTATAAACAAAGTCTGGTCACCGCAACTAATTAAAACACGCCATGTATGTTAGTAGTAACTTGTTACTAAAAAATACAACTTACACTTGCTGACTTCAGTTGTTTTGATATGACGACAAAATAAACGAAACTCTAACCTTCTCAATCTTTGCATTATAGTTCTGTACAAGACATTTAAGTTATCACTGATCGTATTTTATCTTATGAGTATTGTGCGTTCATGAGGAGAAGAGACTTCGGAACGCCTTCCCGAAAGCAAAGCTAAGTTTAGCGCGGGGGTGATCGCTACCGCTTTCCAATTGAGACAACCCTAAATTTGGCGGGCATTTAAATTTGTAAAAAATGTCTTTGTGTTCTTTCCTTTCGTTTCTAGCTTCGCGTAATTGTCGTCTACGGAGAATCTATACTTTTTTAAACTGAAAATTTCAGAACAAAAATATAGTATTTACAAAAAAAAGTAAGGTATTTTGTTTTCCGAATGAAACATTTCTATTAAGGATAGACTTCTGAATTTTGAACGATATCCTTTTAAACACTAACGTCCTATATTCGAAATTGCAAGTGCGCTGATGAAAAAAAAAGGGGGGGGGGGACAGGAAAACTTCAAAAAAAAAGGGGGGGGGGGACAAGAAAACTTCATTGCCACAGACTGTGGCATTGAAATGCTTAAGGGTTTTGCGTTTGTTTTGAAGACTTAATATCTCTATCCATCTCCCTCTCCCTTTTCTTGAGGGGGGGGGTGTGACTCAGTAGCTCTTACGGGTTGGGTCTTTTTGATGCATCTGTATGGGTTGTACAAAATTTCAGATCATATAGAGCGGATATATAGTCAGTAGATCTACAGAAGTAGCAGTTACTTTTGAAAAATGATGAAAACATTATTCGAACAAATAGTTGCCCCCCCCCCCTCCCCCCCCCCCCCAAAAAAAAACTTGGTTGAAACCAAAGGCGGGGACTGGGCAATTGTTCAAGAAAGGTTTCACACATGTGAGAAATAAAAGTAAATGAGAAAACAATAAAAAAATCAATCTGAAATATTTAAAGCAATTGACTATTAAAATCAAGGCTATTTCTCTAAGTATTGCATGAATATTAATGTTTAGAAATATGTAATAATTTGCGATGCGTTATAAAAAGTGTCTTTGGTTTGAATTACTGTTTTAAAATTATGGGTTCATCGGTTGGGTCCGGCTTAAGAGATGACGACTACCCCCAGGGCGAGTATTTTCAAGGCGGGGGGGGGGGGAGGCAGAAACGAAGTTAGTTATAACACTTCAGTACACAGTAGCCTAACGTAAACACGGATTGTCCATAAAGGACGTTACACTTCACCTTAGCCTCTCCCCTCGTCACGCCTCACGCAATGTTCGATGAACATATTGCTATAACGAACGCTTTTATTTGGGACCAAAAATATGTGAAGTCATATTTCTTATAATCCCCTCCTTCCCCCTTGAGACTAATTTCCGAAGTTCATGAACCCCGAACCCTCTCTCCCTACCCCTTTCAAGCGGTGACATCATTTGTGAACGACTCCTTAGGTTTGCTCTAAGTCACCAAAATCGCAGTAACAATTGTTTTTAAGGGAAAAGGACCCGTCTCCCCCCCCCCCCTCCTTCCTGGATAGCTCTAGTCACAATTTGTTTATGATCATGTATGTTTTTAATAAAGAATCATATCGTACTCCGGCAAGGAAAGTGACACAATTCAAAATCTGGGAAAACCGTACCGGCTATTGATTTAAAATCTAAATTTAATGCTTTTTCTCGACACAAAAAACCGCAAAGTTAGCTCACCTAAATGGTGCGGGGGGGGGGGGGGGTAGAAACGATTTCATCAGTAATGACACATCATTAAAATTTCATAATTTGGAAGAATATTTTTCGAGCTTTAAGTATGCATTATGTATCTATACTTCAAAAACTAATTAATAAACATCACATAATGAGTTATATGCGCATATTGTAATGTTTGAGACTAAATCACTTAAAATTACTATTGCGTCAAACCTTAATTTTCTCCATTGCTGTTTTTTTTTTCTTGTGGTTGAGTCAGTTTCCTTGCCAGTGTGGGATATGTTGAACAACTGAATAGGTTGACTATAGCAACGTTTCTTGATAAAAAATAACGCATTTTACATTCAGAGCTAAGGACGGATCCAGAAACTATTCAAAGAGGGGGCGATTGATTTCACACCCTTACCCTTTTATAAATTCGCAAACCTCCGCCCCCCCCCCTTTCCAAACACCATGAAAGATCGTCTCATTTCAGTTATTTTGGGAAGGGGAGGGACTTCCTTTTCTACAAAATTGCGGAGGAGTGTGCCAAACCCCATCCCTTACCTTAACGCCATCAAAGGTGTCCCCCCCCAAGTTCCTCTTTTGGGGGGGGGGGGACTTCAATTTTCCAAACTTTCCTGAGAAGAGCCCTTGAACCCTATAACCCTATTTAATATCATCTAAAATCTTCTAAAATTGAGTATTTGGAACTTTGAAATACTTCCTATACAAAGTTCAGATCTCTATCAGTAATGTGTTAAGAATAAGATATGTGCTACACTTTCATTTTCCAGACAGCAAGTTCAAAGTCAGTATCAAAGACATGCCGTGGAAGAGTTCTGCATCTCGATCTGCTACTAAAGTATTGAAATGTGTCACACAGAGTGCAACTTACCTACTGAGGCTTCCAAAATTGTTCGTAGGATTTAAATGTGTATGGTTAAAAATGAAGTGCCTAGGAATCGAAATAGTAGTTCAATACTTTTTCATACTGTCTCTTCATTATTACATCAATTCAACATTTTTTTTTACAAAATATTGACTGTTTGAAATGGGCCAAAAATGAGGTGACAGAGAAATATTTTCAGAAAAATTCGAAATTAAAGTTATCGTCTGTCGTTTTCTTTCTTTCCTTTTTTTTTTTTATTTTTTCAATGCGGTGATAGTTAAAAAATCTTTTGGCATTAATTTTTGCTTGTTCACTTTACAAATCTACGTATTATTTTAAAAATGACTCGTATTCGCAAACAACAAACACAATTCGAAAACGCATTAATTCTTCATTAGATTCGAAGTAAAACAGTTCGAAATATTGCAAAAGTAGTTCATTTATCCCTAAGCACTGTGTAATATTTAACAAACGCTTTAAAGAAGAAAATCGGATCGAAAATAAGGTGAGAAATGGTTGACCAGCAAAGTTAACAATATGCGATTAGAGATTTATAATTAGAATACCTATGAAAAAACCACGTTTGAGAGCTGTGAAAGTTTCAGCAGAATAGAAGGAAAAATTTTCCTTCCAATTTCACCTGCAACTGTTCACCGTGTTTTCAGAAAATGTTTACTTAGCGTGAAAGACAGAAAGTTTAGGATTTCCTTCGCAAAATCAATGATAAATTAACCCAAAACGTATAGAAATACACTGCAAATCTTAAAATAACTTTTAAGTCGAACAATTGTCTTAGTAGCACAACCTTTTTTTTTCGGGAAAGATTGTGGGAGGTAATTTCTTAGAAAATTATAGAACACTCGTCTTATTACAGCGCGATAACGATAGCCAATTGAAACCTTTCTCAGTGTTGGTCTGAAGCCTCATCCCCAAAAGACGCATATACTCCGATACCACGTGTTGGGGGCGTAGCCAAGTCTCAACTAGTGAAAAACGGACAATACTAGTGTCAATCTCTACTGATAGAAATTATCACTAGACATTCTCCCAACATGGCAGTAATCCCAGCATATTGGCAGAAATCAGGTCAGCATTCCCAAAATTCTCAGGGGACGCACTTACCTGAAATCGTCTTACTATTTTTGCTAATCATATTGTTCCTTTTTCTAATGGTATTCTAATCCTTTAATTCCTGAAATCCAAATCAGAATGTCCATACGTTTGGGAGAATATTCATAACGAGAAACTGATGGGCTGATGCAATGGGGTCGTTTCCGAAATTTTAAAAGTATTTTTTAAAAACATACGATCTAACTATTTTTTTAAATAATTTGTTTAAGTTTAATATTTTTAAAAAATTACTTAAATCGGTGCGCTTTCATTGTTTATGCTTCCGCCGATGACATCACAGATGATGAAATACCATTCAAAGTTGCCATTCACGGAGCAAAATATTTAAATCGCATCTTAACTCACGTGTATTGGCAACGATATGGTTGATAGCAAGCGTAGAGGGCAATTTTAATTCTCTTCTTGATTAATCATAACGTGGAAACGCGGTACAAAGATGCGCCAAAGAGCATCATTTGTGACGTCATCAAGACCACGCCTTGTTTGAAAAATAGGACATTTTGAAAAATTAATTAAAAAATAACTGTTGGGAAATGAAAGAAGTTTCTGGTTCCATGTTATTATTATTATTTTTTTGCTTATTCTATCAATTTCAGTGACTAAAAGTACTACTTTTGACTGAAGGAAACAACCCCATTATCCAATCCAGTAATACAGATAAACAGTGGGGACTGCATTCCAGTTATGAAAGACAGGCTTATTAATGTAACTTACTTTTATGTCTCTAGGTCCCAGTACTTCTTTTGCTTGTCGGTCGAGAATATCGAAGGCTTTTTGAATATCAAATATCATGTTTTTCGGCAGTATCAGTCTGGCACTAATATCTCCTTTAGGATCGGTTATCCACTTCTGGAAAATGAAGCGAGACCTTTTTTTTAAATTCAGACTAACCAAACCCCAGCAGAGTTTCTGCACCCTAGTATCTATCTTAGAAATAACGATAATAATGTAAGACAATACACAACGTTGCTTAGTTTCGCTAAAATCGTAAAACGAACCTGATTGTCTTGACTTCTCGTACATTTTTCATTTGCGTTGATTTAATTTTTCCAAACCGTTCCCCTCTTGCTGATGCAAAGAAAATAACGAAAAAAAAGGAGAAATAAAAATGATTTTTTAAGAAATAATGAATTTTACTGGGGTTATATATATTTATTACTACAACGAAGTCAAGATCGATACCAAAAAAACTTCTATGTGTACAATGCAATAATGTGATAAAACTATGTAAAAACTATGCCAATTGCATTAAAGTTGTAAATTACAGGTTTATCAACTGATGCGGGCTCCTTTACTACTGTCAAACTTTAACGCGGCTTCCTGTCCTAAAACGGTTTTTCTCATCTTTGCAAAATAGCGGATTTTAGGAGGAGTGTTACTGTCCCCCCCCCCCCAAGGGATAAATTAATTTAATTTTTTTAAATTTTTTACTTGACATCTTGAAAACATTAAGCACAGGCGGATTTAGGCTGTGAATTCTGGGGGTTCAACAATATAGCAGTGGCGTAGCTAGGGAGGGGAGGAGAGGGTGGGCCGCCCTGGGCGGCGATTCACCACTTTTTGTGTGAAAAAAAAATCAAATAAGGGAATCATACTTTAAATCTAATACTGGAGTCAAAGGGGAAAAAAAAAACCTTTGAAATGTAAGGTTTTGGTATGACTGAACGGTCATTTTCAGTGTTCAAAGTTGAAATATTTCCGTAGTAAGCCCTTGAACCTTCCTCATTCACTTAATGTCTTTAAATTGTGATTCAACACTTAAATTGAATTTTCAAAATTTAAATTTCGGAAAATATTCGAAAATGTAATATCAAATATATTTCTGAAATATAACATCTGTTTATGTATATAAATATCAAATATATTTCTGTAAAAGTTGTTTCTTTGCCAGTGCTGAATTAATGCAGGGAAAACAAATTATTGGAACTTTGTCACGGAATAAAAGCTGACTCTCTATCGTCCCCAAAGGATTGAACTGACTTTAGTTTTGATAAGATTCGGTAGAGAACCCCATTCCCCAAAAGTTAGTTTTACCTGCAATTTTTGATATAAACTCAGAGTATTTCTCCGAGATAGGTGCCTGACCCCGCCCCCTTTATTTTTGTAGGAAGAATACGGATTAAATTAGTTTCCCTTTGCTACCTTAAATGAAGTTTTATATTTTGAGCGATAATTTTCAATGCTTTAATGTATTAGATATATTTATGAAAAGGTGGCAAATAGAGGAACCGCCCCGGGCGACAGAAACTGTAGCTACGCCATTGCAATACAGGGGATGGAGGGGGGGGGGGGAGCACAGCACTGCAAATGGCGACTAAAGCTGCTATTTTGACGGCAAAGGCGACTATTCTGATGACAAAAGCGAGTATTTTGCAATCATTTGTAAAATACAGCGACTATTAGAAAGTGTAACTAAAATTCGTAAAAAAACTAGATTTTTTTTTCTTCTAGGAGAAAAAATTTGTAAAAAAAATAAAAAATCGCTTTTTAAGTTTACCCCCTAGTTACCACGGAAAAAAAGGAAAAGTTTTACCGCGTTTAATTTTGAAAACAATCGTTTTAAAAGTGGGAAAATGAAATGCAATAAAACATTCACGACCAGAAAAAAATGTGAAATTTATATTTTTGTATAAAAAAAAAAGTTTCGTAAAGTTTCGTCGCGATCGTGAAAGATCGCAATTTTCGTAACGGTATCGTTTTTGTGAGTGCCATTTTCGTAAAGGATTAGTTTTTGCAATCGCGATTTCTGTTTCTCAACTACTTTTTTTTTTAACTGTTTTTTTTTTTTTTTTAATTTCTTTTATTCGTACTATACATTCTTTTTTTTTTTAACGAGAGTTAATTTTTTCAGTCGGAAATATGAATGTGATGCTTCGAGCTCTTTTTATACAGTCAGACTTTTACTGTTGTCTTTAATGTTAACAGTCAGATAGTGAGAAAAATATACTAGAATGAGTCAGTGCTGGATTCTCTTTGTGTTTATTCAGAGTTGGGCTAAAATTTGGAAAATATTTTTGAAGCTTTCTTTTTTAAAGGTTGTTTAGAAATTATTTTCTGTATCTGGTAACTATTTTGGAGACTATAATTCATATTAAAGGCAACAAAAGCAACTAATATTAGTAGCGGAACTCAGGGATAGCACTGCCCCGCCCCTTCAGAAAATTTTGAAATTTTACAGTGGAAATGTTGGTTTTTAGTTGATTTCAGAGTGATTTTATTATACTGTTTACTGGAATGATGTGCAAGGACTTTACATCGTTTTGATGAAGTACATCACAATAGCCATATTTTTTGACTTTATTAGTCATGGTTGTTTCAAAGAAACAGAAAATTGTAATGCTATACCAATAAATACCTAATTGCAGAATATAAAATTATCATATAATACAGTACTGAAAAATAATTAAAGGAATGTTTTTTATTTGATTTATGCAATTATTTATCGTCTTTCTTTTTTTAATGGAGAAATACTTCTTTTTAAATCGTGTAGCACAATTTCTCTCGCACTGGCGATGTGTGGTGGACCAGGGTCACACAATAAGCTGCCTATTATTGTATTTTTGGGTTTGCTTTCAAGTAAATTAACTTGCATTTAGCTGTAGAAAAATATAAGTTGTTTTACAAAATTCCTGAAGAGAAATATATATTTTCTCCTGATAAATATATATTTCATTTAGATTTTCTTTGAAAATCCAACCAAAATTGTTGGGGGTGTGGCGCACCCCCTGGCACCTCCGTAAATTTGCCTATGACATTAAGGAATATTTTAGTTATTTAAAAAGAACATAAAACACACAAAGAATATTTGAATAAAATCAATTTTGGTTGTTAAAGAAGTTAAACTTAAGCCAAAGCCAGAACGGTAGAAAACATTATTTAACTCCCTGGTTTAGAAATCAAGAACGGAACGTAATATCACGATTCGCTTATTAATTTTTCTTTGATGGAATCAATAATTAGCATTTAAAAAAAATTGCATCCCCACCTAGATGTCATTTCGATCCAGAAAGCTAAATAATAGATTTCTTTTCCAGCTTATAAAAATTTCAAAGCGAAAGAGATTCACATGGAAGTTTCTCGGCAGTATCATTATATTAATGGCTTTCAGTATCTAAATGGTATCTCAACTCCATCATAGTTTTAAAAACGAACCAGCAACTGCTTTGAATTTCGCAAAGAAATAGTTTCTGAAGTCTTCAATCACGGGACGTGGGATTGTCCCCGCCCCGATCGTCCCCCGCTAAGAAAGACGAAAGAAATTAAACACGCGACTAAGGACAGTTGACACGACAGAACAAGTTGGGAATTTCACCCCTCTGTATCTTAGCCCCATGAAGACCCCAACCCCCCCCCACGGAGTTGACTTTTGGTATACTCCATCTCTTGTGACCCCTAACGAAGTATACCAAAATAAAATCCCCAGGGCCATCAGGGGGAGGAGGAATTTAAGTTAGAAAATCGCTATTCAAAAACCTTTTCGTGTTCTTAGTTATAGAGTGATGTTATATAGCCTATAGCCTTCCTCACTGAATGGACAGGAAAAAAAGAATACTTCAATTCGAACCAGTAGTTCCCAAGATTAGAGCGTTCAAACAAATACACTCTACTGCTTTATATTGTTAGTATAGATAGATTATGCTTAGTTATCTGAACGGAGACAAAACTTTAAAAAAAAAAGAAAGAACACCCTTCCATTAAGGTTTTGCAGCAGCAAGGGGAGTTTCCGAAAAATTAATTTTTAGACCGTAGGTCTGTTTTTCGTCATTAGTCGGCCCGGTAAGCTTTAATATGAGGGGGGAATTTCCTCAAGAAAGAAGAAAGATCTCGCATACCGACAGAAAAATAATCCACAGAAATAATATCTAAGGTAAGATATTGAAGAAAAGTGTTTTTATTTTTGAAAATGTATACTTTTTTTTTTTTTTGCTATCGCAGGCTGCTTGAACTGTTATGGCTTAAATGGCAGCACGTGTTTATTATTACATTTAACTGCACGGTTAAATACAAAATCGGATGAACTAAGTTCGCTTTTTAAACGTAGCTTTTCGAATGAAGTAAAAATGTGACTGGCCATTTGTTTTTTCTGAAAGAGAGAAAAAAATAATATTTTACCCATCGAGTTGTTTGTAATTTTAATGTTTTGCTTCGTATTCTAACAAATATTCATAGGTTAACTAAATGAAAAGCGTAATTTCAATTTGGGCTAGTAATTATTTTATTTGTACAAAGGGTCAAAAACTGTCATCAGAAGAATGTACATTTCAGTATACGATTTTTTTTCCTGAGCAAAAATTATTCTATTGTAGTCTGAAATCTTAAACCTGATACTTATATTTTCGATTATATTATGCTTTAGTTTTCTGATCGGAGCCCTAAGTTTCAGAAACAGAAGAGAAAAGAAAATCCTTACAATTAAGAAACAATTTAGCTACAGGTTGCATCAAGTTTTCGTAACAGCAAGGAGCATTCCCATCTCATTTACTTTATTGCCTGACTTGTGTTATTTATTGTATTTTAAGTTTTCATGTAATGCGTGATTAGTCTGATTTTTCGATGCAGGTAGTGAGGGCTGGGCCGGAACACTCATTCTTCTGGTTACCAGTCGAACGCTCTGCCGATCGAGCCATTGAGCTCTGTCAGTCACAGCACAAGTTAAACTTATAAAATTAACCGGAAACCTTAATCCGGTGCTTTAAAACAGGTTTTTTTTAACAAAAAAAAGCAGATTTTTTTTTTTTAAGAACGTGGGTGTATTTTTCGTCATTAACCTGCGCGATAAGCTTTAAAATGAGTGGTCAATCAACGAAATCGATCAAGAAATAAGGGAGATCTCGCGTTGGAACAAAAAACAAGCTTCAGAAATAATGTATAAGGATTATTGGTTAATTTGTAAGAAAAATATGACAATGATACGTATATATATATATATATATATATATATATATATATATATATATATATATATATATATATATATATATATATATATATATATATATATTGTTTTTTTACAAATCATTTTTAGCAACGTTTATGGTTTTCTCCGAAAAGTGCCCTCGAGATTTGCCTCATGGCTGACTCGAACCTACGCCAACTTGATCGCGATGCGGTACGCGATGCCCGCGTCTTCAGGTCGAGCCACCATGGCATCGGCATATTCTGCGTTCCTAGCATTCTATATTATAATTAAATTTACCCCGTTACGCGCGTTATCTCACAAATCGGTTTACCCTCCCACAAGAAATTAGCACTTCAAAAAAAAGGTGTGTGTATTCATGTGCTTAAAAATAACACCAGTGAGATCGTGATCGACGTATGTATAGCCACCCCTGTACTAGAGTCTCCCAGTCTCTTCGGAGAGATTAAAATTTTGTCGCCTAACATCACAGCTGTGAAAGTTGTTTCTTTGCAAGAACAGTGTCAATGCAAGAAAAACGCCATGCCTTTGCTTCGCTACTTCCCTTCCATATGTTGCAATATTTTGACTTAGACTATAACGCAAAGCTCAAAAAGTTAATGAACTTAATTTGGGATCACAAAGCTTTTGACAGTGGTGAACTATGACCTTTCTCAGCATCTAGATTACTTCACGTTCTTTACTTAAAAATATGATCTGGGATCCACACTACTTCCTTTTACGTCAGGGATTCTCAAACTTTTTCGATTCGCGGCACTCTTTGATGGTTCAGAATTTTCTCACGGCACCCTAGTCCATCTCTATTATATAAACAACTAACAAGAATAAGTCTTTATTTTCAGGGGGTTTTACGGACACCTGCGCACAGTTCATGCAGCATATGCAGCACAGAATCATATTCTCCTACCAAATACTCCGGTGTTCAGTTCATGCAGTATATGCAGCACAGAATCATATCCTCCTACCAAATATTCCAGTGTTCGGTGTTATATTATAAGGAACAGTGTTAATAAGGCGAACCTTGATCCTATAGTAGTACTACAATCTACTTTTCTAGGTTATCAAACCTCGGGGAAAAAAATGACGGCACACAACGACATTTTACTTTTTGAATTCGTCAACTACATAATTTAGGTTTCAAGAACAATATGCAACTTTTTTTTATTCTAGTTAAACTTCAGGGAACCGTGTAAAAACAAACCTTATCTCAAAATAAGATCAGTGGTTTTGACATCACTCTTCAACAATAACTTTTGATACACTGTTACATTGTTGCCTGGTAGTTAAAAATGACTTTTTGATAACGCTTTATCTTCAGTTAGACGTTTTAATGACGATGGAAGAGGAACCTAGTGAATTTTTGTTATATTGTGTTTAAAAAAAGAGGATTCCCTTACTGGTCAACCGGGCATTATTTCGCGCACTCACCTTACATATATATATATATATATATATATATATATATTGATACTATACCACGGAAAATTCGCGGCACCCCTCACTTTTTCCTACGGCACCTAGTTTCAGAACCCCTGTTTTACGTAATCGATATTTTTAATTACTGGAAATAATAGGTGTTCGTACTCACAGATGCTCATTGGAAGTAATACTTCTCAAATGCATATACGTATAGAGAACTAGCGGGGGGGGGGGGGGGGGAGCCTGCTAGCTATCGCTCCAAGAACTACGTCTTTTCCCGCATCGGAGCTCGCTTTGAGTGCAGGAGATCAGCTGAGCGCCGAAAAATTCTACACGCTAGAAATTTGATGACCGCACCAGTTTTTCAATTACCGAATAGAAAGGGTCACTTGGCCTGTTTTGGTTTACTAAGATCATCAATGTTTAGCTCCATTGGTGAAATACAGCCTTAAAACATCTTCAACCTTAAGTTTGTTTCTGTATAAGTTCTTCTGCTAAGTTAAACCCGAAAACCCTTTTTAGTATAAGTAAGTAAACCCCAGGAAGTACTTCACAGCAATGTTTGCGAATTCTTGACAAAAAGAACAGTCCAGAAGTTCCTCAAAAAAGTATGTTGCAATAGCTGTGTTAAGGATCAAACGATATTACTCAAACTTTTGTCACCATTAAATGGGTGGTGTGAAAAACGTTGTATGCTGAAAACAATAACTTTTCACTACAGCCAGAAACCCAATCCAATCTGCTTCCGTGCAAAAAACAAAACAGGTCACTGAGAGCAACATACAGTGAAACCTGTGTAAGTTGACCACTTGCGAGAGCATTTTTTAAGAAATTTTTACTAGGCGACACAAATTTTATCATGCGAGTAAAAATTATTTAGAAGGTTACAGCCTTTTTCTCCACAAACGTATGCATATATCGTCGCCTCAAAGTGGTATTTCTGTAAGTATTGTTTGTTCTGAGGCGGCTTAATAGGATTTCTGATTCAAGAGGAAGCCGATATGAACCAAACCTTAAGTATAGTATTAACTCCGAGGGAGGTCCGGGGGTTTCTCCCCCGGAAATTTTTCGAATTTGTACTCTTAAAAACGCATTTTAGACGATCTTTGGTAATGTTAGGATTAAAGAGGTTCGGTGTCGCTCACCTGTCTATTTTTCGAAATTGAAGCTCTAAGAATGCAGTTGCAGACGATCTGTTTGATGATGTCAGAGGGACGAGAGATTTGAGGGTCCATATCCCAGGAAATTTTTCTTGATTTGTAATCTTAGAAATGCATTCTAACTGTCTTTCGTAATATTATGCGCTCGGGTGCGACTCCTTCCCCACGCCCATTTTTCGAAATTGAAGCCTTCAAAACACAAACATTATGTCTAATAATGTTCAGAAGAGGGTGGTTCGGGAGTTCTCCGGTGGATTTTTTTTTCTGAATTGTCCTGCTAAAAACGGAGTTCAATACGTGGCTTTCGTGATGTGACGTTTGAGGAGTGATTCAAGGGCCCGCAAAAAGAATTTTTTCTAATATGCAGTCTTAAAGATGCATTCTAATTGTCTTAAATAATAGTTGGGGAGAAGATATTTAGATCGCTCCCTCGGAAATTGTAGTTGTAAAAAGAGATTTTTAGACGATTTTTGGTGATGTTAAGGGGAGGAGAGATTAAAAGGCCCATCCCAGGAAAATTTTCTAATTTATAGACTTAAAAACGCATTCCAGACTATCTTCGGTAATGTTAGCGGTTGAAGAAATTTTGAGGCCCACTTCCAAAATTTGTTTCAAATTGCATATGTAGGCAATCCATGATTCATGAGTAACTTTTAGAGGACCAGCAATCTTTCGAAATTGAGCTCCAAAAACGTAGTTAAAGAAGACTTTCAATAACGTTAGGGAGGGAGGAATTTTTCCCGGAAACATTTTGAAACTCAAGGGCTTAAAATTAAAATTTAGGCCGATCTTGAACGATGCTGGCGAAAAGGAGAGATGGGGGACCCTCCCCTGAAAACTTTTACAAGTTTTTTTTTTTTTTTTTTTTTTTAACGCAGTTTGCAGACGATATTTGGTAATATTAACAAGAGGAGTGGTTTTTAAGGTCCCATATTAAAAAGGGATTGAAGAATAATTTCATATACCAGCATATAAAGCCAGTTTTGTTACTAGTATTTCTAAAACACATATGATCAGGGCCGGATTTAGACTTAACGGGGCCTCAAGTAATTTCAGGTATGGGGTCCCTTTTATAATCCGGACCACTTTGTCGGCGGCGAAACAAGAAATGCTAAAGTGTTTTTTTTTATTAATGATTATTATTATTGTTATTATTTGCTCTATATTTGTCTTTTTCCCTGGGACACATAAGGTTATGCCAAGTAGCCTAGCGACCCTTTATACTAGAGTAGCCTAGTACGGTGATGCGTCAATTCGCGGGTATCCTAAATTTGCCGCAACGACTGCGCATATTGCGCGCGGACTAAGCGCATTAAAAGTCTTGCTTCAATTAATTGTAAAAATTTTGTCTGTTAACAAATTACTTCAAAACACGGATATCCACACCTAACCATTATGGTACTCCCGTTAGAGGAAGCCACATATCTCGTACATCCACGCAACCATTTTCTGCGCCAAAATAAAGCCATGCCCCCAACCGGGGAACTATCAACATACCACACGAACTTATATTTCCGTGGCATGGCAATTAATTGTAAAAATTTTGTCTGTTAACAAATTACTTCAAAACACGGAAATCCAATCCAATCCAATTCATAATGTATTATGTTTGTGAAAAATGAATTAATTTAGAAAATAAGCAAACCAATAAAGTGCTATTTTTCGCTTTCAATAGGGAAGTTGCAACCTATTAAATGTTCATATTTTGGCTATTGGATATTGTTAATTGACCCTCAAAACTAAAAAATTCACCATCGCCGAATTTTAAAACACCGTGGTTGATTTTTAATGAATTTTTAAAAATTCACGCGCAAAAGTGCGCGCTTCTGAAACGTCACGAGCCTACGTCACAGGGCGCGAATGGGCAGCCTTCCGCCGAAGATCCCTTGTTTTCGCTAGGGACATTTTGAGCGCGCTGATATTTATATTTTTTAGAAATTCAATAATCCTTTTGAACACACTATGGAGGCCGGATTCGTTAAAGCACAATCTAAATAATCTTCCTCAAGTAACACCAATGAGATATTCGAATATTTTCGAGAGGATGAGAGGTTTAATGTTCCAGAAACGCGAGGAGTTAAATGCGAGGAGAAAGCCTTTTACGTTTCGCCTTCGAAGTCGAATGCGTGACTTTCGCTTCTCCCCTATCAGAAGAGGGGATGACGTCACTTCCTATGCCATTTGACGTCACAAGAGCTTGAACTTTAAAAATTAATTTAAAAAAAACTACTTATCGTATCGCAAAAATTTTTTCACCTATGATGTTCATACATGTTACTCTATCATATAAAAATAAAATTGAAAAATCGAAAACTTCCCTATTATAAAGTTAGATGTATCATATTCATACGCGTATAGTTTCATATAATATGTCACGCACATTCAAATGGTTTAACACCAGTTTCGCGCCGACATTTAAAATTCCTTCCCCCCTTAAATATATCAAAACTGAAAAACAAGGGGAAGGAAATTTCGTATCGGCAAAACTTGGGGGGGGGGGGGGCAGCATTCTAATCTCATTCATTTATTTGTTTCTCTGCTTAAATATAAGTAAAACAACATGGAATCGTAAAACAGAAAGCCCACAGTTACTGTGGCAAATTTGAGATATTCGCGATTTAACGTCTAGTTGCAACTGTGGGATCTATTTTCGTCTTGATTGAATTTCATTTCCTAAGCAACTTTTGAATAACTGTTAGATCTGTTCTAACTTTGCAATTGCAGTCAGAGATTAACAAACCCTATAAGCTGAGAGTAAGTACATATAAATTTAGGGGATATTAGTGATTTTCAAACTTTAATTACTCTGGCCCATGATGTCCCTGGAGCTTGAATTTTTGTATACGTATTCAATGCCCCCAAGAATATGTATACAAAAAATCATTACCACAGACCCCCCCCCCCCGGCGGGCTGTGACAGAACCCCGGGAAAGTACAATTTGGGGGGCAAAAGCGAGAAGGTAGGGGTCAAATGGCACATCAGTATTCCACAAGGAATGTGTGTGCGAAATTTCAGCTTGATTCATCTTTTCGTCTGGGCTGTAGCCCTGTTTAAGAAAGCTAAAACTTTTTTGAGCAGCGATTTTCTAACTTAAATTCCTCCTCCCCCTGATGGTCCAGGGGATTGTATTTGGGTTTACGTCGTCAGGGGCCACTAGAGATTGAGTTCCAAATATCAATAATAATAATGCATACCAAATATATTAAAAATATACCAAATACTATATCAATACGTTAATATACCAAAAATCAACTCCGGGGGTCTTCATGGGGCTGAGATACAGAATGGTGAAAATCCCAGAAGAAACCCAACTTGTTTTGTCGTGTAAACTGTACTTAGTCGCGTTTATTTTCTTTCGTCTTTCTTGGCGGTGGATTTGCTTTTGTTGGCTGCTGACGTTTGGTTTCCTTGGAGGTAGGTATTTGGTTTTCTTGGGGCAGGAACGCTCCCGCGTCCCGTGATACTAGCAAAGACCGATACTAGCAAAGCTTCGCATAAGACTGAATACTTCAGTATGAATTATATGATGTATTATGAGTGCGACAGAGGGTGGTTTTTGTGATAATGAAGTCGAGTATTAAAATAAATATGAGCATTTATGTGATCGAGATGCCGCCATCTTTGATGACGTCATAGCAGGAGAAGTGGCCAGGTGGCGGATGTCCACCCGAGTCCAAAATACTTTCTAGGACACTTACTAAGCATTTTTGAAAAAAAAATTCTCCCTACTCAAACTTTCCTACCAGATCCAGGACTAATGTTCATGTTGGGAGAAACTATGTTCAGATTGCAGGTGAAATCTTTTTTTGGAAGAACGTTCCATTGAGTTCTACGCTACAGAGTTTGAAAATTTACAAAACATTCAGCAGAATATTTCTCTGGCATGGGAAAAAAATCGAATCATATAGATGTAGATGGTAATGTGGAAAAACTCTTCTCGGACTTTGAGAGGTTTGTCAGCGGAGGAAGGAAAATGTCAGAGCAATTTTTGTACTGGGACAATTTTTTGAAACTTGTCCAACTTCTCAGAAATTTGATTCGTTCAGACAGACAAGGTCTTTGGGAATTAAATTTAGATACAGTGCAGAAACTTCAACCAGTATTTGCCGTATTTGACTGTGTCAACTATCAGCGATGGTCATCTCTGTATTTAGAAGACATGATGAGACTAACCAAGACAGCCCCAGAGGGAAAATGTTGTGAAACGATATGATCATAAATTTTCAGCTGTTGCTGTGGATATGGCATTAGAACAAACCATTAATAGATCCCAAAAAAAGCTCATCTGACATCTTAGGGCGAACTAAACAGAAAGATTTTGTAGCAGAATGGGAAATAACGCATCATGAACGTTTGACGATATCAAATCTATTTCGAGAGGTAACAAACAGACTCTGGCTTTTGTCATTCACCATGAATTTTCAAAGAAGAAAACTCAGAACATAGATGCAAAGGTTGTCTCAATGTTTAAATATATATTACACAAAGGTAATCCATTTGATATGCATATGTTTCCTAATCCATTGCACAATTTGCTAACAAAAGCACTGGTTTCCCAGGATACAAAGGAAAAAATATTAAAATTATTTAAGACCGGCGAAGAGATGTATATGTGTATTGCGGAAAACACGATGCGAGGACAAAACAGTAAGAATATTAAGCACCATCCATAAAGCCATGTTGCCACTATTTCATTGCATCAAAGCGCAAAGTATAGGTGCTACAAGGAAAGTTACTGAAAGAAAAAGATATCGAACATGTCATCTCACCGAATGATACAAATAGCTCAGGCTCGTTCGTATGACATGCAAGAGCTCTTTCGTTATGAGCTATCTGAAAACTGTTCTTTGTTCAATGACCAAGGACTAATAGTAAAAATCACAAAAAAGTGCATTGTTAAAAGAGCTGGAAACATCTTATGGTAGCACCAGTGATGATACCTGGTTCAAGTCTGACGATAAAACCTGTTTTATAATCAACGTCGTGAATTCTGTACGAAGGGTTATGACAAATGAAAATAAAACCTTTGGTGGAGCTGTTTCAGCTTTTTCGTCATACATCGGGAGCATCAGCAAGAACTGTGAAAGAGTAGATTACATTTTTGACAGTAATCGCAAATTTTTTGCTAAAAAGTCTGAAAGGGTGCAAAGACAAGGTAGCAGCATCGTTATAGATGTGGTCAAAATCTCAGAAGATATTCCATTGCCTGTCCACCTCAGCAGCTTTTGGGGATCATCAAGAAACAAACTGATGTAGCAAAAGTTCATTGCTGATACAGTGACAGCTCACCACATAATACCAACCACACTTTTAGTGCCTTTCATGGAGATGAAGAGGATGATATAACTGTACATCTGTGAAAAGCGAAAAACAGATAAATCACCCAGAATTAAACTGTCTGACAGTAGAGGAAGCTGACTTCAGAATGTTGATTCATTCAAAACATGCATCCCTGTGTGGGTTCACTGAAATCATTATTGTTAGCGCTGACACTGATATAATGGTGTTAGCTTTGTTTCACTATCTTACTCTTCAACGATTTGGTGTTCAGGAACTTTGGGGTGCGTACTGGAGTTGGTGATAATACACGATTCTTATCTGTTAATGATATTCACCGAAAAATAGGTGAAAACTTATGGTCGTTGCTTCCTGCCATCCACGCACTATCTGGATCAGATTATACAAGTAAATTTGGTACCAAAAATCTGCTCTTCATTGTGCATCTGTACAGTATTTGGAGAGTTTTGGCGTATCGTCTGACTGGATTTATACAGAGGAAAGCCTTAAATCTGCAGAAGAATACCTAGTGCAAGTACTGCGAAAAGGGTCATTCTGTAAATCTTTCGATGAACTTAAGTTATGGCTGTATCATCGTGCGAAAAATATTGAAACTGATAACTTGCCGCCTACTAGCAGAAGTGCTAAGGGCCACTTATTAAGATCATATTTTTACACATACCTACAACGAGATTGTATTGACGATGTTGCTGTTGACTTAGATCCTTGTGAATTTGGTTTTGCAGTGGTAGATCATGATTTGATGCCAGAAAAGAACTTAGAGATTTCTAACTGATTTTATTGGAGCATTTAATTGCTTGAAATGTGCCAAATTGTGCCAAATGTACTGGTAGAGCAAATGAAGTAACCTGTTGCTCTTTCTGTAAGTGTAATAGTACGCGTTTGCAACCAACTTGTAACAACCCCTTTTAAACATTAAGTGCATCAAAAAAATAAAAAAAATAGTTATTAATAGCAGCGGGTAAAAATACATAGCTATTCGCCTTAAAAACACTAATTGTAACTTACTGGTCGAATTTTCATTTTTGTTGGTTAAGTATTAACATAAATTTGGGCTTATATGGGGACGAAAGCGTGGACCCGCCATCTTTGATGACGTCATAGCTGAAAAATGTACGAAATGTCAGATGTCCACATAAGCTCTGAATACTTTGTAGGACACCTACTAAGCATTTTTGAAGCAAAATTCTCCGTACTCAATCTTTCCATCGAAGTACTAAGCATTTATGAGAGCAAGCGGCCGCCATCTTTGATGACGTCATAGCAGGAGAAGTGACCAGGTGGCGGATGTCCACCCGAGTCCAACATACTTTCTAGGACACCTACTTAACATTTTTGAAAAGAAACTCTCCCTACTCGAACTTTCCTACAGAAGTGCTGTCAGATCCTGGACTACAATGCTTTTGCATTTTCTCCCACTTTAAGTAAAGTTAGTTATCAGATAAAACAACTTTACAGTCGAGTTGGCGATTCAATTTTGGCGGAAAAAATGTTTTATACTGTGTGCAGCGATTATTCGCCAAGTTCTGCTACTGTGCGTCGTGCTTCGTATGCCGTGATTAGGTAGGTCCCTCTCCTTTCCCTTGTGGCAAAGGGTGGTAATTACATGGGTATTTAAGCCTCAGAGAGGGTCATTAGGAAAAAATGAAAGCAAAAAAAAAAAAAAAAACGTAACACAGGGGAAGTTTGTTGTATCAATAACTGTTTACGAAGATACAAAGAGTAAAATAAAGATCTCTTTCATTTATTTCTTTGCAATTTAATTTATTTTTATTTTCCTTTTTTATTGCATATTTATTTTTATTAAATTCATTTACTTTGTATTCATTTATTTTTGAAGCGAGTGCCAAGATATATTTTCATTTTTGTTACAATTATTTAACTTATAAGTTTTATTTCTCTAACCACATTTTGTAATTTAATACATGACAAGTCATGCATTAAATTGCAATCAAGTTACAATTACGATAAAGATGATAAAGTAGCAGAATGTAAAATACGTAAACATAATGTATTTAAGATAAGGAAAAAGTGTTTGAGCAAAATGTGGGCTTATAATCTGTCGATGGTTTGGGAAGGGTCATGACCCCCTTGACCTTCCCCTTGTATACCCCTGTTCAATACCAAATATTAATCGTGTGAATAACAAAATAATTTAAAAATAGAATGGCTAAGTATTTTGTATTCAGTTCAGACAAAATTATCGACGAAACTAAAGTATTATTAATGCATATTTTTTATTTGTTCGCTAATTTTTTAGGTATTTTGATGCATATTTGTTAGAACATGTTAATGATTTTTTTAAATGCATACAACACGACTTACTTCATAAGCTTCTTGTGCTTACTGTTAAGAAATCGTGTTTTATCGCGTGCTTTATCATTCCAACTGGCTTCTAAGTATAGCTGGAAAACAATGTTTTAAATAATAACTAGCTTTAACCCGCGGCTTCGCTCACGTTGATGTAGTTTTTTTCAATCGATTGAAGTTAATAGTCAACAAAAGCAGAGGTCAAATAGTTACCAAACTAGTATGTTGTGGCCATCACGAAACTTTCTTCTATATCTTTCTTATAATTCTGGTCCCTCCCCATGCTTAACGAGGAAGCAATATTCCCAACAAACACAAAATTACATATGCCAAAACTTGACGACCATCGCAATCCCTGATTTATCTCAAAAGCAAAGCAAAGAATGAAAATTTAAAATTATTTTAAAAGCCTTGTTTGAAATAATTACAAACATTTATTTGTTAATAAACACAAGATGGCAACAGTTAACAATTTTAAATCATTGAGATAATATTTCCGATCACTTCCATACAATTAAAATCACGAGATAAACGCAGACGACAGTATATTACGATTTATCTTTCTCATTGTTACAATTTTAAAGCTATTTTTAGTCACACAAATAAAAAAAAACCCATGGAGCGATTGGCGCCAAAATTGAACCAACGCCTGTTTACATATGAATTCATATTTATTCAAAATTTCATATAGAACGTAACATTACTTCTTGAGATACGGCACTCACAATCAAAAAAAAAAAGAACAATAGATTACGCCACCCCTTTTTCAGCTATTGACACCAAAATAGAATCAGCACTTATACCCTCTAGGGGCTACTTGTCGATAAATTTTTCTTTGATTCCGTTCATTATTTCTTGAGATACAGCAGTTACAATTGACGACAAAAAATGTTCTATAGCTCAACACCCGTTTGAGTTATTAACACTAAAATTGATCCAGCACCTGCTCCTGTTAATGGCAACATATGGACCAAATTTTGTTTGATTCCGCCAGTTACTTCCGGAGGAATAGGAAGCACGCTTAACTCAAAAAACGTCCCATTGCTCCACCCCCCTTGGAGGAATTCGCATCAAAAACCAATGGGCACAAGTTCACATAGGGGCACATATGTGTACCAAATTTCGTTCGATTTCATGCGGTAGTTTTTGCTGTAGAACGGGCACAAAAAACTGGTCACACACAGACGTGACACACACACGGACACACACACACACATACATACACACACAGACAGACAGACATTTTCCAAAAATAGTCGAAATGGACTCAGCACACCTCAAAACGTTCGAATCCGTCAAAATTTGAAATTCGAAAATTTGCACGAATCCAATACTTTCTTCTATGTATTAGATATAAAAGAAAGTAAAAATGGTTTGTCCCCAGTTTCGCCGACATTTCAAATGGCCTCCGCACTTTAATATATCAAAAGGTATGATTAAAACTAAAAACCAGGGGGGGGGATGAAATGTCGGCGAAACTGGGAAGACACCCAAAAAAATCACACAACATAAATCAGGAAAACGTTCAGGAGTTGTAAAGAAGTTAGTTTGGGTAATTCTCAAAAATTCCAATTCGAGTGAGGTCAATAATTCTTAAATCAAGTCAAACATTTTCCTTGTAATCCCGATCCCCTTCAAATGATGTCCAGCGCTACACCGGCTATCTAAATTATTGTATAGCTTCTTACCGGACAAATCGTCCCAAAATAGGGTCAACGGTCACTACACATCCTAATTATAATAATGTCCATTTAAAATGATATCATCAAACCTTTAAAACCCCCATCAGAAGAAAATCAACTGCTTCTAAATAACTTAAACGGTCCTGATTAAAGTACCAAAATGTTCACAGTAAAAATACCGTTAAAATCAGAGTAAGCAACAGTTTTTTTAAAGTTCCCTTTTAAACGAGGACAATAGTACAGAAACTTCTCATTTCGGAAAGAGAGACATTCCCTAAAGTCTATGAGAATGGTGATATCAACGTTTTCAAATAACATCTCCCTGTAAAGATCTCCGTCATGATTAATTCCGAAAATCTTCATCAGTACAAGTCCGATAGCATAAAAAAAATAAAAAAAAATTTAAAGAGAAAAAAAGAAAGAAAGAGCAACGTTCTCCATTGTCGCCATTAAAGTAGGGACATAAACTCCACAAAATCCTAATTAGCATCCTTAATCCTTAAAAGCACACACAAAAAAGAAAAAAGGAAATTAAAAGTTTCATAAAAATTAAAAAATAACTTGCCAATGCGCTAACGTAGTCACCAGGTGAGACTGGAGATAAAAAAATGGATTTCGCGAATTAATTTACATCTTAATAGTAGTTTTAATGTTATTTGAGCTTGTTATTTCACGAATTTGGCGGATTAATTTTAACTTCGATACCTTATACATAGTATTTAATGATCTTTTTACCAAAATTAATTTGGTGAAATTTTTACATTTTAATGCAACTTTTGCAATGGCTATAGCGAAAGGATTTTTAAACACTCATTCCGACCGCGTTATAATAACTCTGCCTATCGAGTAAAATTTTAAAATGTCATTTTGTATAATTTCATTTTCCATTTTTGCAATTGAAAGCAGCGTAAAATGTAAAATAATAAATCCAAATCCATTATTTATCGCAAAGAACAACAGTACTATACATTTTCCAGAGACTTGCCAAGTTTATAAAACTGCGTAAAATGTTTGCTCAATCTAGTATATATTCATAGGATATGATTTTTAATTCCGAAAAGAAGATGCTATAAAGAAAATGCTTCGCATGCATTTGGCCGTTCCTGGCGAAAATTAAATCAACATAAATAATATCAACATAATTGTTCAACTGCTCTTGTGGGACAAATGCAACACTTATATTACTGAAAAGTATGAAACCAATCTCACGGGAACGCGTTTTTAACGAAATAATCTTGTTACATCGCGCGTTTCAGCATTTTAGTACTTGAATTAATTTCCAAGAAGAAAATTTAATTTACAGGATAAAACGATGAAAAAGAAAATAATCTTTACTAATAGTAAAGTCTCTCTGTCTATCTTGATGTCAGTGACGCGCATAGCGCCAAGACCGTTCGGCAGATTTTCATGAAATTTGGTACAAAGTTAGTAGTAGCATGGGGGTGTGCACCTCGAAGCGATTTTCCGAAAATTCAATTTTGTTCTGGTTTTATACCAATTTTAAGTAAATTTTACCAAGCAAATTATCACAACGTGGACGAATAAATTACGGAATTATCATAATATGGAACCATAACATGGACAAGCAAATGAATATAGCAAATTGGCGAGAAATTTACCTTCAATTATTTGTAAATATACAAGTGAATCGAATGACCTTTTAATTTTCTACTACGGGCAAAGCCGTGCGGGTACCACTAGTAAATAAATAAAGCATATGTTATAAGAATAAATGATTCAAAAGGAACGTGAGCGAGTACTTAAATGTTTCACTTTTTTATATATATATACAGTCTCAAAAGTGTTCGTACACTTTGGAATTTTTTAGTAAAACCAAAATAACGCGAAACTGAATTCGAATATGAAGTCCAATATTTTTTCACATCATTTCCTATGTCATTTTACAGTTAAAATATTTATGAAAAATATACATTTGAGTGCTGTAAAAGTTTTTGCAGAGTTAAATGAAAACATTTACATTTAATTTTCACCTAAAATTGTTCGCCAAGTTCTCCGATTAACTGGATTAAACGGGACCTCTTCCCGCAGAAATGTTCTTCGCCCTACGAAAAACAGAAAGCTTACGCTTTTCGTCGCAAAATCTTCACTAATATTATAAAGAGAGAGGGTGGATTTTTGTGTGTTTATATGTTCGAGGTAATCTCCGGAACCACTGCACCTATTTGAAAAATTCTTTCACTATATAAAAGGTGCTTTCTTACTGAGTAACATAGGCTATAATTCGAAAAAAAAAATCCGATAATTAGTTCTTTTTTTATTAAAATTAAGGCCCAAATTTCACGTAAATTGCCTATTATTGGCTATTAAAGGGGGGAAAAATTACTTGCACATATTAATATTATATATCGTTGAAAAGGGTAGAATTTTTCGCGTTTTAAGCAATTTGTTTCAATGCTCTAACGTCGTTACGACGGGAGCAATTTGCGTTTTTATCTCGATTTTTTTTTTTATGCTTAGCTGAAATTTTGGCAATACTTTCTACAATGAATCTATCAATAAAAAGTGAAGGAATCGTCCCACTGTTTTCTTTTTGACACCGTTGGAAAAAGCGACATTTTTTACTCTAGAAATATCTCGACCTATGGTCGAAAAAATAACCTTCTATCTCCAAAGGAAAAGAAATTACAAGCCGTTAAAAATAAAGTTCGAATAAATCTAATCTCCATTAAAATTACTGATGTTTTGTTTCGCATTGCCATGGTTACGTTTTTAGCTTCGCTTCATTTTAATTTCTTAAAGGTCCACAAACTTGGCGCCGCAGAATTATAAGCAATGGGGAAATGTTTTCGCCAATTCTGCATATTTTACGATCTACGTTATGATAATTCCCCCAAACAATGTAGAAATTGCGGGAAGAGTTTGAAAACTAGGTGTCTTAGCAACTTTCCCAATTGTCACCAAATTTGTGGACGCCAAAGACCAAGGGTTAATGTACTTCGGCCATGGCCTTGCTCATAGTGACAAAAGCAAACAATTATAGCCCATAATTGACGATAGCGCCAAACCCCCAGCTAATAACCATTGAAGGATTGAGGGCCATTGCCTCGAGATTTTGGACTTTTTTATTTATTCACACATAAGACAACATGAGAAAGATTTTCAGCGTAAAGAAAGGAAATACACCACTCAGAGCATCCGAGAATATCGAACCCACGTTTACCGGCATTTGAAGCGAAGTTTCTACCACAAAGCCACGAAGGCCCCCAACGCATAATGAATGAGGCATAATGAGTGACATAGTTTACATTTTTCTTTGCCAAAGAAAAAACATCCGCTTCACTTGCAAAAGGTTTGGGTTCCGGTAGCGAGGTCGCTTGGCGCGTTAGGCGCTGCGCAGTTCAGTCTAGGATTATTGCTTTAAAGCAACCGTAAATATAATTCATTGTTTTGGCGATTTGTTTTGGAACAAAATAAACTTTTGATTTGTTTTTATCAGAGTGAAATGTACTACATTTTCTTCTTTTTTTCTGACGATGATTTTTAAATGTTCCACTGGGTGTTTTTTTTTTTTCGTTAGACGGATGGATTATGAGAGCGTGGTTGCTGGGCGAGTTTGGCGATAAACAATAGAGTTGCGGAACTATTTTTACATTTGAAAAATATTATTTGATGTCTTTTTTTGTTTATTTGGCGAAATATTTTAAATTGCAGTAAAAACCGCTTCACTCGCTAGATAGAGTTTTAAAGTAACTGTAAATTTTACTTAATAGTCTGACGAAGTTTTAAATTTCAAAGAAACTTTAATAAGTTTTTTTCTTTGAAATGGTGTGCTCGCATTTTATACAAAGAAAAATTATCATTTGACATCAGAGGGGGAGGGGGCGTCATTTTTTTTTTATTCAACGTACTTCCATTAAATTTTTAGCACGGGCATCGCTGTGCGGGTACTGCTAGTGAATGATAAATAAGCTCAAAACGTTTTGGAATTTTGTCTTGCTTACAGATAAAAATGAATTCAACATTTTTGGTTAAATTGTTGTATAATTGTAAATAGAAGAAAAAATGATGAACTTAATCTTAGGAAATTAGTTGGACCAGTTAATCAGGATGGTGAAGGTGCTCTTTAGTGAAAGTGCATATCAGCATCAGGACTTGGTTATTTGGAATTCTTTGATGAAATAATGAATAATTCTGTCATTTAAATATTTTAAAAATCAATTTTAAACTCTTAGCCAAAAATTTGGTTATCGGAAAAAACTTTTTTTTTATCAAGATGCCTCAAAAATTGTCCTAAAATTTAGAAAATACCCCTTCAATTTCCAGTTTTGTACTTAATCTAACATATTCAGAGATATCTGGAGGCTAGATTACTAAAATACGGCTTTGAAACGAAAATAGAGCTAAAAAAATATAAACTCGAAGTGTGGTTGAACACTTCCATAAAAAATCCATGCTTAACACAGATTGCAAAAATTTTGACTTACACCACTATTATTCTAAAAAATATATACAGTGGCTCCCAAAAGTGTTCGTACACCTTGAGATTTTGTAGTAAAACCAAAATAACGCAAAACTAAATTCGAATATGAAATCCAATTTTTTTTCGCACCATTCCAATACCATTCTGAATAAAACCCAGTAATGTTTTTCAAAATAGTGCCAGATTTTATTTTTGAAATTTGTCGAAAAACGAAGAGACAGAGAAAAAATACGCCATATTTTCGAATAAATTCATGATTAAAATTATCATATGTCGTTTTTTTATTATTTTTGCATTGTATTGACCCTTAAAAGTCATTTGGCTTTAATTTTTTGTTTATTTATTCCTAATATTCTGCTTATTATTTTTAAATGGTTGGTATGCGTAGAAAACAACAAACACGATTCAAAATTTGTTTTTTTTTCCCTCACAGAAGCCACAAATTGGTTTGAAATGTTCCTAAATTAGTTAATTTATACAATTCTATAGTGAAGTGCTTGATAAAATGCTTTTAAGACAAGAATCAGATCGAAAATAAGGTAAGAAAAAGGCAACTGGCAAAGTTAATAAAGCGTGATCGGAGGTTTACAGTTAAAGAAATTATGAAAAATACGCATTTGAGTGCTGAAAAAGTTTCTGCATAGTTGAATGAAACATTTTACGTTCAATTTTCATCGAAAATTGTTCGCCAAGATCTCTGATTAGCTGGATTAAATGGGACCTCTTCCCGCAGAAATTTTCTTGTTCGTGCGAAAAACAGTAAGCTTACGCTTTCCGTCGTAATATCAATGATAAATAAGCTTAAAACGTTTTGGAACAACGTCTTACCTATAGATGAAAATAAATTCAACATTTTGGGTTGAATTGTTGTATAATTGTCAATAGAAGAAAAAATGAGGAATTTAATCTTAGGAACTTAGCTGGATCAGTTAATTCGCAACTCCAACGAACTATAGGGGGCACTGAAGTCACTGTCTAATGGCGGACTTGAAAACTAAAACAAACGCACATGGTAACGAAGAAAATGCTAAAAGTGTTGTGATTTTTGTTCGTACGTATGATTTTTTCGCTTTATTCTTTTTAAATTAATTTTCAAAGTCTTGTGGATATTCTGGCCCACGTAGAAAGAAATGAGAATTCAAGAAGCATTACTAAACGTCAAAGATTAATGCAAACTACGTAGTTCGTAGTTCTAAGCAGCTATTTCCACGATAAATAATAATTGTAGCCTGACAAGAACAACAATTAATGCTAGAAAATTCAATATGATATTACAAATTATTATCGAAAGAAGATGATACTTCTTTGTCTTGCTTGGCTAGCGCTTATTGTTTTCCATTTGTAGCTGAGTTATTTCTCTCGAATTCCCGAATCGGTTAATTTAAAAATTTTCTGTTTCGATTTTTCTAATTTCTGAGTTACGATTTAATTGTGTCATGTTATGCAAATCATCAACAAAATTCTCACGGATATATGGTGGTAGTTTTCACTTGACGTTAAATCCCGGTTATCACAAATTTGCCATTTCAACTGCGCTTGCGCACGGACTTAGCTTTTTGGCCTTTCTGTTTTGAGATTTCGTGTTGCTTGTTTATATTTCGGCTGAGCTAGAGGCCCAACAAATTAATGAATGCAATTAGAATATTTTCACAGCGATTTCGGGATACATTATATGAAACTACGGATATGAATAACTGATTATCTTTATAAAGAAAAGAGAAAAATGACATTTCAATACTTATTGGTTTGGAAATATTTATTTAATGTAAACGTAACACACGATATGTACTTCAAAAATGATTGGAATATGAGTACAGATATCCGTCTTTTGCGGATATTTTACGTTAGGCGTAACGCGTAAACAGCTCAGTTTTCTACATTTGTATTTAGGTTGAGGGTTCAGCTTTGTATTAGAGTAATTCGAGCTGTAATTCGAGTACGCTCTTCTGACGTTAAAAATTTGGCTCTGAAAAGGGCCTTTGTTTGATAGAAAAATCAGACTCCGAACCCAATAATAATTAAGACTCAAAACTCAATCTTTACCGAGGCGTAAAAATTAAATCAAAGAAAGCTTCGTAATTTCTAATTTTTATCTGTTGTCATCTCATATTTATTAACAAATTTAAAATGTTTTAAATTAGTTTGAGCAAGAGTTTTGAAATCAGCTAAGTCCGCGCGCAAGCGCAGTTGAAAATGGCAAATTTGTGATAACCGGGATTTAACGTCAAGTGTAGTTTTCTTTTCAGTTGATTGACCATTATTTCTTTTCACTTATCGAATTCTGTAATCTTACTACCATTTTATTCCACTCATGATAAAAATTAAAAATGGTTTAACTAAAAACGCGAAATCTCGCCAAGGCTACTTTGCTCGCACGCATATTGACCGTTCCCAAGCGGTAATTCTGTAATCCACGCTATGGCTTGGTTTCTTCCATGCTCGATAGATGGCGCCACTACTTTTTCATGATTTTTTTTTGCTTTCTTTTTAAAAATGTCTTGTGTCTTTTGAAGTTTTAACCATGGATAGCTTATCATCCGGCTTTACTTATTCAAATATTAATATTACAAACGATCAAAACGAAAATTTAACTTACAGAGTAAAAGAAATCACTGATAAAAATGCTGCAAATGTAAGTTTTAAAAATTTTTTTCTTAATTTAATTGCGGATAATCCCGAAAAAAAAAGATGTTATTAAAGGGACAGAACAGCCGATTTAAATTATTGGAATTTTTAAAAAAATGTGAAAATTCATGTGCCTAAAGGTTTAACGTTGTAATTAATAATTTAATCAACGGTCTAATTGATACAACTATATCAATTAGATAACATTATATGCAGTATTCGGGGGGGGGGAGGGAGTACATGTATATAGTGTGAAATGTAAGTCAGAACAGCTCTTTTACAAAAGTACTCCAATAGGCTTTCTAGTTTTTTATTTATTTATTTTATTATTATTTTTTTGAAAAACACAAAGACACACACATATATATATGCCAATGAATTTTTTTTTGGTGGTGGGGGGGGGGTGATCGCTTCCTTTTGGGGGGGGGGGGACACATTCACCCTTAGTTTTATTTACCCATGTTTTGTAGCATTTTTTAAAATTAATTTTCTGTTTAGTTTGTTCTTTAAGTTTTGTTGTTTTTTTCCACCAGTACTTACATGTTCTTTACTTAATTGCTATGTTGGGCCTTTTTTGGTTAAATATTTTTTAGATTGTATTTGTGTTTTAATAAAAATTGAATTAACTTCTCTTTTGATTGGCTTATACAGATTTAACTTAAATATGCTTGTTAATTTTATACACAGAACTGGTTACAGCAACACAGTGAAGATACAAAAAGTACTTGGCATGTTGCAACAACATATCCGAAATCAGGGAGATTTAATAAATACAAAATCAGCTATCGCTGTGTGCATGACAGACAGAATAGTTTCTGGGGATGGTCCTTCAAAGCATACAGGATGCACTGCCAAATTGACAATCACAATACAAAGGCAAGTTACTTTCAATTAAATGTATATATAACAGAGTTTGAAATAGGGTTCAATTTCTAGAAGGGGAATGTCCCCCGTTACTTCAGATTCCAGGGGGGATTTTTTGAATTTCGGGGAGAATTTTTATAAGTTCTGAAAATTTGTTTACAATTTTTTTTATAATTCATTTTTATTTCATTTTTCTATTTATTCATTTTTAAATTATAATTTTTTTGGTGTAATATCAGTCCCAAATTTTCAAATAATTATTCCTTAATTTTGCAACTTTACTTTATTGTTTTATTTTCAATAAAATATTTTACAACTAAGTAACATCACATACACTCAATTATTTTTTTAAATAGAACATTTTCTGGTTCTAATTATCCGAATGGGGTTCGGTCCCGATTGTTTAGAAAAATATTTCTACTGAACAAAGACTTTTTTTCTGGCGATCAAAAAGTTAAAGTAAAAAATTGCCTATAATTTTCCAAAGCGGACTGTCGTTTCCAACAGTTTTCGGATCGCATTTCGACCGGCGGATCGGAATTAGTTGATATTGGCGGATCGGAATCGGTTGATGTAACCAGTTCTGTGTATAAAATTAACAAGCATATTTAAGTTAAATCTGTATAAGCCATTCAAAAGAGAAATTAATTCAATTTTTATTGAAACACAAATACAATCTAAAAAATCTTTAACCAAAAATGGCCCAACATAGCAATTTAGTAAAGAACATGTAAGTACTGGTGGAAAAAACAACAAAAGTTAAAGAACAAACTAAACAGAAAATTAATTTTTAAAAATGCTACAAACAAGGGTGAATGTGTCCCCCCCCCCAAAAGGAAGCAATCACACCCCCACCACCAAAAAAAAAAAAACATTGGCATATATGTGTGTGTGTGTGTGGGTTTGCAAAAAATAAATAAATAAATAAACTAGAAAGCTTATTGGAGTACTTTTGCAAAAGAGCTGTTCTGACTTACATTTCACACTATATACATGTACTCCCCCCCCCCGAATACTGCATATAATGTTATCTAATTGATATAGTTGTATCAATTAGACCGTTGATTAAATTATTAATTACAACGTTAAACCTTTAGGCACATGACTTTTCACATTTTTTCTTAAATTCCAATAATTTAAATCGGCTGTTCTGTCCCTTTAATAACATCTTTTTTTTTCGGGATTATCCGCAATTAAATTAAGAAAAAAAAAATTTAAAACTTACATTTGCAGCATTTTCATCAGTGATTTCTTTTACTCTGTAAGTTAAATTTTCGTTTTGATCGTTTGTAATATTAATATTTGAATAAGTAAAGCCGGATGGTAAGCTATCCATGGTTAAAACTTCAAAAGACACAAGACATTTTTAAAAAGAAAGCAAAAAAAATCATGAAAAAGTAGTGGCGCCATCTATCGAGCATGGAAGAAACCAAGCCATAACGTGGATTACAGAATTACCACTTGGGATCGGTCGATATGCTGCTCGCATAATACTAAAACTGTAACCCTAAACAAATTTGGCGAAACCTTTCAGCTGAGAATAAAAGGAATAAAGTAAATTCTTTCTCGGTTATTCATTTTGTTCTACGATAATATATTCAAGAAAATATTTTGCATACTGTCCATTCCAACTAAATGCTGCTGTAAAATATGGTAAGTTTAATTAATTTAAAATAAAAAAAACCCCCATATTCTTACAAATGCATACAAAACAATAAAATTTTTTACCTTGTATAACGTTATCCAAGTTTGTTAATCCAGTATTTTCGCTTTCACCAATTATTAAGGAAATAATGAAAACTAACATTATTTTGAGAAGCTCGAGAATACTACTAAGGGACGAATTAATTTCTGTAGCAGGAAGCAAACTAAGACACATCGATTGCGTTAATAAATACTCAGAACAAACTGCCTGTGTTTACATCAACAGACACACATGAAACGCAACGTGGCAATGTTTTAGTTTCATTTGCAGTTTTGTAAATCACCGCAAGGTAGCGTATTCGAGCGCTGGAGTTCCGAATCAGGACGGTGAGGTGTTCTTGGGTGAGGGTGCATAACTGTAGCAAGACTTAGAAATTTTGAATTTTTTGATGAAATAATGAATCATGCTGTTCATTTAAATATTTTAAAAAACAATTTCAAATTATTAGCCCAAAATTTGGTAATCGGAAACAACTTTTTTTATCAAAATAACGATAAGAAGTACACGTTTGCGTTTGGAGCCTCAAAAGTTGTCCTTAAACGTAGAAATATCTCCTCAGTCACCAGATTTAAACTTAATGGAACATATTTGGAAACATCTGGTGGCTAGATTACGAAAATACACCATTGAAACGAAAAGTGAACTACACTGTTAAAAAAACCCTGAAAGTTCAGGTAGTTTTCTGACTGATTTTAACAGAATATTTCTGTAATGCTTCAAAACGTATTTTTTCCTTACAACAACGTAAACATCCCGACGAAAACGGAATTTTTCCATTTCTAAGGTTGCCGCTGTGCTGTACTTTGCTCTGATTAGTCTTCAAGTCATGATAAACATCCCTTATTGATAGTGCTTATTAATCGCACTGTTACATTTTGCTAATTAAAAGCATATTTAGAATAACAACTCGGGTGCTGTAGACAAAATAGATAGCTTGCTATTTCATGTCTGGAGAGTAATATACTCGTTATGTCGAAATTGTTTATACGCCTTTGAGCTTTGTAGGTTTGGAAAAATGTTCGTGTAGTTTTGTTGTAATTTGATCATAGATCTTATAATTAAATACCTATTCCGAAATATTAATTCTAACCAATGGCTAGGGTCCTATTTCATTGAAAGTCGTAGGTGTACGAACACTTTTGGGAGCCACTGTATATAAAGATAAATTATTCAAAACAGTGACTACTGCTTCTTCCAAAGGAACTATAAATTATATATTTACTTGATTATCAGTATTCAAATGTGCTCTTTCGAACTTAATGTATTTCGCTCACTCCTAAAAGAATTTGACTGTCAAATTAACTACTCGGAAGGTCACGGCCATATCCTGCGGGGGCGGGGGGGGGATGTCCCCGTCCCCCTCCGAAACCCAAAATGTTTTGTACCGTAAAACAGAAGTTTTTTTTTTTTTTTAATTTCTCATGTCAGAAAAGGAAAATAACAAAGTTTTTTATTCTTAATTTTGTAACTACCAAACGAGTGAAAATTTGAAGAAATACAGAAAAAATAATTCTAGTTCTCATTAGCTGCAAAGCATACTTGAAATTTAGACCCTTAATTAGGACTTCCTGCTCTCTTTCCAAATTCCATTCAAGACCGTCCAGGGCCAAGACAGGCCCCTTGTCAGTTTGGTAAATTTACCCTCCTCCAGGGGCGTGCACAGAAATTTTGGGGCCCGTCACAAATGACGTTTTCTGCCCCCCCCCCCCCTCCATATTGTTTACCCGTATTTTCACCCTTAGTTTTAAAAATTTTGGGCCCCCTTCAGGTTCGGCCAACAGGTGTCCCTTCTCCCCCCTGCCCTCCTCCCCCAAAAAATCTTATAAAATTTATACGGCACCGATTTCGAGCCGGGGACTCCCCAAAGACCGGTCCTCTTAGTTTCCTATTAGATGTGCCAAATTCAGCTCCTTTATACATTCTGGGTAAAAAATATAAAAATCATGATTCTCGCGTTTTGTAGCATATTTTCAAGATAAATCTTTGTGACTGATATGTTCCCATGTCTTGCTATTTATTTAATACCGAATTCAGTATTTTGGAAGTTGTTTTTTTATTGCTTGTTTTTATCTTACTTCTACTGCATACTGTTAATATCTTAAGCATGTGAGAGGGGAAAAAAATCACACTTACTGTGCTGTTTTTCATTTTCTGCACAACTTGTGATTGAAAAAGAAAATGTTTGCTTGGAGAGATATTTCGTTACTTTTATTTTTAACCTGTGTGTCTTACAAAGTTATAATCATTTTGTAGGACTGCAATCAACTTCTGAAAAGTGTAAGTAAAGTGCTTTAAATAATTTCAACTGTTCTAGAGTATGAAAAATATTTAAGTTTTTGAAATTCCTTGAAAAGTTCTTCAATTTTGTCTGTTATCAAGAAAAAGTATGAATTGTCCAAATGGTCAGAATTTACTCTTTCGTTCTTATTTTCTGAATCTCTACACCATTTCTTTTAAACCATTTTGTACAATTTTTATACCGTAGAGCATTTTATGAAGGGGGGGGGGGATGTTAGAGAAGTGATCAAAAACAAACTACACTAAAAGCCGATACGAGTAAATGACAAATGTGCTTCTCTTTTCTCCTCTCTGTCGATTAATGTCAATGATTTGTTGAGTAAGCAATTTTAATTTTGATTGATCTTGATTTGAAAAAGAATGCATAACTTTTAAACGACTTTGCTTATTTTTCTTCATATTTTTCTAGTCTCAATTGCCATATATAAGGCCTTAAAATACAGATTTTTATATCTATTTTTTCCCTGGACCCCCTGAAATTATGGATGTTCTACACCCGACTTAAAGGGACACTCTCCTGTTATCCTTACCACACCAAAGGTTAATTTAAAAAAATAATAAGAAATGAAAAGAAAAATAACAGCAGTCCAACAGTGAAATCATTAAAAATCGAGACAAAAAACATCCATGTTAAACATTTTTATGTGTGTGTGTGTGTTAGGGTAATGTGCGAAAAAAAAATTCTGGATACGGCCTTGCGGAAGGCGGCTGTTCGATCTGCACACACCTTATAAAGTGAGTCGCTTAAAGTGCCAACATTCTAAAACAAATATGAAAATTAAATTTTATTAGCAAACTTCCGCTTTGTGCTTGAGATAGTTATAAATAATGCAAAGTAATGTTTATTCGTTACGCATCGGCATCATATTTGAATATTTATCATTTGAAAATGCGTATACGTAACTACAAAATAAAGATTTCTATATAATTATGACACATTGTTTCCATGGTTATTTGCGTCTTCACTTCTTATGGTATTGTTTACCGAAATGTTTTTGTGTATTTTGCATTCAAATTTGTTTTCACTATCACTTTTTATAATTTTGTTTGGCAAAAAAAAAAAATGTTCCGAAAGTAAGATAGTTTTCTATTTTGTGCCTATTTTTATTTTTAAAACGGTCCCAAGTTTACACACGGAAATTTCTATTTCCTTTGTTATAAAGCGAAGTCACGATAGTTTGCGATGCTTTACACACTTTGCTATTTATTTCACATAGGAGTTTTTGGAGCTTTACTGCGAAATTATTTTACATTTGAAACAGAGCTGCTGTTGCTTCGACAGACGAACTTTGGTTGCGCATACAAACAATATGGAATACTCCTCCGCAGGCAGATATTCTAACTTTGTTTCACTCCATGCCGAGTCGTGTAGCAGCTCTTATTGCGGCGCGTGGTAGCCACACAAAATACTAATTTCTATCTCTTTTTATTGTTTGCTTGGTTTGAAAATGTAATCATTTATTTGTACCATTACCACTCAACTGTGTATTAAATTTCATTCAACTATGATGCTTCCTTCATGGTGTTGCAATTTTCACAAACATGAGTGTATATATGAAGATCAAGATACTACTACAGCAATGATACTAAATGAATTTCCCGTTTGCTTCAGATTGAGTCTTTATTCAACATTTGCGATATTACTACTACTGATTAATACAGGGGAAATATTTAGGAGGGTACTCCCCCAAAGCAAAAGCCCCTAAAAAGGAAAAATACCCCTCAACCCCCTTAAGGGGGCACCCCTGATTATTAATATTAATATGTTATGGTACAGGAAGTACCTTTGTTTTATGGGCACTTTCTTCAACAATAGATTTTATATTTAATCGTTTAATATTGAAATTAAATTTTTTTTTTCCCCACAACTTTTTTCAAAAGAACAAAAATGGTGAAACAAAGGTTTGGGACCTAAGTTAGCTCACTCCTATCCATTAAACAAAAAACACCATAAAATTTGTTTCACTAAGTGAGAAGCTATGAATTTACAAACAACAAAGCGCGAGTATGAAATTTGAAGAGTTTCCTCGATTTCTCCAGGACCCTTCATACCCGGACTTGAAGACCATTAGACGTCCGGGAGAAGTATACCGTTTCAAACGGAAAATTCTTTTTCTGTTTGAAATTTATACTTCTCCTGGTCGTATAATCGAGAAGCATAGTACATAAAAAAAAAAATCCAACAAAATCTGTTTATTGACATAACTAAATTCAATTGTCGGCGTCATGAAATATTAAATCTAGAATGCTTGTCAAAGTTCAGAAATAGGACACCAGTTATGATATATTTGTTAAGGAACATAAATTTAATCGTCGGAAGGAGCGGGGGGGGGATTTTTGTGTTTAATTCCCCTCTAATTGAACCCTAAATATATTTCAAAACTGAAATATTAAAAAAAAAAAACTTTAATGATTAAATGAAGTTATTTATTAGCAAAAAAATTTTTTTATTAAATTAATTGATTTAACTATTTTCGTAGCAAAATACGTTTAATTTACTGATTTGCTACACGAGTAATAAATACATTAGTAAGACCTTAATTAAAATCAACAGGAGGCACCATAAAAATCAAACATCCCGATGCGTGAGAATTAAATATTGTTCAAGACAAGATTCCTCCGTCGAAAATATACACCGTTCACGCCAAAACCTTGTGACATGTGACACATCGCGCAGCTGACGAAAGCTAGTCTACGTAGCCACAATGTATGAAATTTAAAGTTTCTTAGATTTCTCCGGGACCCCTCATCAGATCCAGTCAAAATTAACATGGGACCATTTGGAAAGTATACCCTTTCAAACAAAAAAAGAATTTTTCAAATCGGTCCAGGGTGCGAGTCTGGAATCAGCCCCTGCTTGGCGCTTACAAATTTTTGCGTTTCCCAAGGGGCACACGTACCACTGACAGAGAATCATTGTTTTGAATTACGCAAAGCTATTTATGTACTAAAAAAGCAAAATTAAAGTTTAAAAAGCCTACCTTTATTTTCTCCTCATCAACGTGTCCAAAGTTAAGAAAATGTTTTTCAATGTTCAAAAAAATAGTTTTTTCGTCACATTTAACCCACATTCTTTCAGATTTACTTGATAAAGTAACACTTTTTGATAGAATTTAAAGTTCATCAAAAAGAAAAAAATTATGACCAAATGCGACTGAACATGCACTGGAAGCAGTTTATATCGAGACTCATGCCTTTCAGGCTGTGTCGAGAACATTGATCCATCAACAATTTGAAAGCTTGCATTGCTTGATTGATTGCTTGAATTGCTATAATCGACTAGTGTGCCTTAGGCTAAGTAGGAAGTAGTAACATTGGATGCTCAAACTGAATTTATTGATTAGTTTTTTTTTTTTTTTTCGTTTACTATCTTACATAATTTAACCTAGTAACTTTTGATAAGAAAAGAGTATTTTCCAACGCAGCCATGTAGATTTGCGCATTTTTTTTTTATTACCATTCACATACAGGGCTACATTCGGACACAAGCACCGGTAGCACCGCAAGCGTTCGGAAACGATCGACTCCCAATACGTTTTCAATTAGGGATTCAACCGTTTTGACCGCACCGGTGCGACCGGGGCCTGTTTCCGAATGTAGCCCAGGCCTTATTTTTAACCAAAGGAAGTGCAGGAACGCCAATTGTTATTCCTATTAACTCTAAGTAAGAGGCGCTGCAGTGTTTCGCTAATGACGCTCTGAAAGAAGTAAAACAAACACATACCGTGTCCTCTTAACCAGTTTTGAGCTTAGTGAATGCAGTAGCGTTGCTACGGAAAGCAAAGGGAGGGGGCGAGGTAACCGCTTCGAGTGTCATCCGTTCCGTCAAGTTTTTGAAAAATTAGAATTCTTTAATTCAGAAATGTCCCCCCCCCCCAAATTATATATTTACTCTATGAAACGCAGTTACATCACCAATGGGGGGGGGGGGCTCGTGCGACGGACATCCTCTGGGGAGGGGGTATGATACCAAATTGGATTTGAGTTTATGAAAAAGATCGACACTTGACTGTTCTTAAGTTTTTCCACAACATTTTAAATTATATTTTATCTGTCAGAGAAGCATCACAAGAGGGGGGGGGGAGTTGCAGATCAGTCATGTCAAAATTTTCCAGCGGGGGGGGGGTGGTAAGGTTATGTATTCAATGCATTTTGTTGGAAAAAAATCGAAATCATGCAAAAATGCATAATTACGTTATGATTTTAAAATGAGCATGGGGTCAGTAGTTTGCCTTGGCCCGGAAACAGCCCCGATCTACGTAAACAATTATCGGATTCCTGCTGTTAAATGTTTATTTCATAAGCTTTGCAGAATTTCACATCCATTCATCGTTAATCGATCGACCAAAACTTCTCACATAATCCCATTGTTGTGAAAATGCGAGGGTGATGTATTTTTTTTTTACTAGCACTGTAATTAATATCGCCGCTAATTACAGCGGCAACGTTTTAAAGAAACGAAAACTGCCTAAACATAATGTCTGAAAAATTGCGAACCTATCAATACATGGTTCGGCGCTCAGTTTTCGGTCCTTCACCAGGAGTAGCGATGACATAGATACTAGAGAGATAGATAGATATCTCAATTTTCAATAATATTAAATGTGCTTGTATGATTTTTCTTTTAAAATGATGTCAGATTACAATAGGAGGATTCAGTGAATCGCATGCTGTTTGCGGGCCACAGTTCGATTTTTGTTGGTGTTCTTTGTTGCTGTATAATGTCCTTACAAATGAAGAGAAACATTTTAAAATATAGAAAGAGTTTTATTAAATGGGGAAAATGAGGTGGTGTAAATATAAAAATACTAAAAACGCGAACACAGGAATCTCTAGCGCAGCTAGAGTAATATACAATGATGAAGCACGGAATGGGACTGCTTGGGGTTCAAGACTGCTCGTACAGCTTCGATGAAAACCTGAAAATCAAGAAAAACTAAACTCACTACCGATTTTGTATTTTGTAAAGGTATAGATTTTATTTTAAAAAGATGCGAGTTCTCTTTGCTAATCAAAGGAAAAACCGATGTATTTCTGTGACCTAATGCGTAAAGCAGTTGCTGCATAACTTAATAAAGAAAAATTTGTGATTTTTGTTTGGGTCATTAAGCACACATTGAACATTTTGAACACCTTGGCTTCATTCAAAATGAAATAAATAACCTAACATGGAAAAAAAAAATTAATTACGCAGTATTTTGGTGAACATTGCAGAAATCCTGGGTTTTATAGAAAATTGAGGAACTAGCATTTTGCAAAAAAAAAAAAAAAGAAAAGAAAAGAAAAATGAAATTGTCTTTCATCTGAAAAAATACTTCTACAGACAAAAACTGAAAGCGAAAACAATAAAATTAAAGATACAGTGATGCAAAAGCCAATGTATTAAAATAATTTTATAAACAGACAGTATGGTCAGGGCTTCTCAGAGCTTAACAGAGAACGAGGGGTAAAATATTCAGGGGAAGGTCCTTCAACCAACCTATAAAAGACAGCCTCTCCCATTGGCTGTCATTTTCGTAGGGTCTACCGTGAAAAACACTAAAAGCATTGTATAGTTATCCAAAATTAATAAATAATAATTATAAAAAGTCTTTTAAAAGTTGAGCATACAGCGAGCTGATGTGTGCATCACATGACTTCCTTTTACTCAAATTTAATGTCATTTCCCCATTATTCGCAATTTTAATGTGATTCAATTGTTTGCTCTCTAAATATCACCAACAGTGGCTAAATTGAAACCAAATTTTTTTTTAAAAAATCGCCAAATTTGTCGCTAAAAGACTGGCGATATATCGCCAGGTGTCCAATAAATTATAACACCACTTGATTTTACATCGAAATTAACGATTTCCCCCCCCCAAAAAAAAAGTTGCAAAAGACCCCCTTAGGAACATCCGAGCAACCAAAAGGGAAGGTGCACAGCTAGGCCCCACTAAGAGTCTACGTATCAAATTTCAACTTTCTAGGACATACCGTTTTTGAGTTATGCGAGATAAATACACACATAGATACGTACAAACGGACGTCACGAGAAAATTTGTTGTAATTAACTCGGGGGTCGTCAAAATGGATATTTCGGGTGTCTGTTGGTTCCTAGGCATATATCCACATGTGGTCGGGTCGAAAAAAATACTCAACCTTCATTCGGGGGTGAGAAAAATGGAAATTAAGGCTGATTTTTGAGTGAAAATTTTTTCGTGCATACAATACTTCCTTTTTTGTAAAAGGAAGTAAAAAGCAATGTAAATGGAGCATTAGTGTTCAGTCTCTAAGTTAATATTTAATTAATCTCGATTCTGTATCGGAAAAAGAGTACAAGCGCAGCACAAACAAATATTTAAACAATATACGTATACAGTGAAGAGCAACCGAATGATGAATATCTGGTTGGGGCAAATGGAGTGCAGTAGGCAATTTTGTCAATAGTAAAGAATTGACTGAAGCAGCAATTAGACAATGTAAGGGAAGATAGAGCAGACTTATTAAAATCCTTAGCATAAGTATTTACCAAGAAGGTATTTCCGTCTTTCACACATTTTTAGCACTAAATATACCACTAACCTGTCAAAAGAACGGTTATGAACTTAGGCATTGAAAATGCGCATATCATCTTATTTGACTCCACGACTTTTCCATTAATTATAATGCAGTTGTATTTTATTGTTTTACATTTATACTTTGTCCATTTTGTGTTATACTTGTCGTGTGCTCTTAATCTATCACAACCGATCATTTGACCAGCTATGGTAGAAATACGTTCGCAGGGTCTTTTCCATAAAAAAACAATCGTTGGAACTAGATAAAACCTTTTATAGAGACAGGTACATGTAAGGGATTGATTAAAAAAAGCATTGGTCCAGTTTTTTTTTTTTTTTGAATAGTTAGCATGATGTCCTCCCTTAAGTGTCATTCATTCAATCACTATTGAGGAAATGAAAAATTCATTAAAACCGGATTCCAGAAATTACGCCTAACTGATATTTGAGTTCATTTTCATTCTAATATTCTCAAGCGAGAGAGTAACTTAAAATTATTCAGTTTTAATGCATTGTTTTTTGTTCCGACTTTTTGTTCCTTATGAAGAACGAAATAATTTTTTATGCTCTTTCTTTCCAGAAAAAAATGTACAAGTGAGTGAAAAAAGCAAAAAAGAATTATTTTGAAAATCTACTGTTTTAATGCAGTTACAAGTATTAACGTCAAAACAAGCAAAAAAATATGCAATAACATATGCGCATATGTATTTGTATATAACCAGGACTCTACTGATTACAGAGCTTCGTTTTCCAAAAAAAAGGTCAGCCTAATTTTCTGCAAATGGAAATAAAAACCAGTCGTATACATACGTTTAAATTATTGAAAGACATTCAATATTTCTCAATCAACGCAGCCTTAAAAATTTAAGATCAAACACGATAAAATCCTCCTTTGGTACTATTAACAGGGTTGCCTACCTAGGGGGTGGGGAGAGAGGGGTCATTGCGTAGACTGTGCTATTGAAATTTTAAAGGGGGGGGGGTTCGCGACATTTAGGGAAGTGCGCCCTTGCTTTTAGGAAGGTGGGCACACCTGCTACTAGCCACAATAAATACAAGTACAATTGAATCTCGATAACTCGAAGCGTCTTACTCTAATATTCCTTTATCACGAAGTTTTCATCGGGTTTCAACCTTTTGAAAGTGTTGTAGAAGACATCCCATAAGTCAAACTGCCAATAACTCGAACATTTTGGCCGCTCCCTTGGGATTTCGAGTTATCGAGAGTTGATTGTGTATAAGTTGTGCAATATATTCAATCATAGGCGTAAGGGAGAGGGGGGTCCCTGGTCCATATCCCTTCCTTGAAGCTCAAAACTAAATTTATACTTTGAAAATATAAGTTATTCTCTTCTTTTTAAAAAAGATGTTTTTCATCATATAATCAATTTCATGCAAAATTACAATCAAATTATGCTTATTTCTACTTTCATTTAAAATTAAGGAGTACATTATCTTTAGTCTGGACACCACCCTTCATTAATCTGGCTACTCTTCTGTGTTCAATAAGGATTTTTCAACATGACATTGCTTGTCACTGATGAGAAGAGAATAAAAATACAAAATCAATGAAAAACGAGCTGATGTGCGCATCACATGACTTCCTTTTACACCAATTTAACGTTATTTCCCCATTATTGGCAATTTTAATGTGAGTCAATATTTAGCTCTCTAAATATCACCAACAGTGGTCAAATGAAAACCAGATTTTAAAAAAAAAATCGCCAAATTTGTCACCAAGTTGGGGACAAAACTTGGAGACCAAAAGCCTGGTGATATATCGCCAGGTGTCCTCCAAATTATAACACCACTTGAGTTTGAATCGATAACTCAATGATCCCCCCCCCCCCACAGGTGCAAAAGATCCCCTTTAGAAACCCTTGAATGCAACCAAAAGTGGAGGTGCACAACTAGACCCCATTAAGAGTCTACGTACCAAATTTCAACTTTTTAGGACATACCGTTCTTGAGTTATGCGACATACATACGCACATACATACGTACATACAGACGTCACGAGAAAACTCGTTGTAATCAACTCGGGAATCGTCCAAAATGGATATTTCGGGCGTCAATACGTTCTTAGGTATACATGCACGTGTGGTCGGGTCGAAAAGAAAACTCAACATTCATTCGGGGGTGAGCAAAATGAAAATTAAGGCCGATTTTTGAGTGAAAATTTTTACAATATTTTGCGAATACAATACTTCCTTTTTTTTAAAGGAAGTAAAAAAGATTGAGAGGCAATTTTTGCTTTTATCGTACCATTGCAATTTTTTAATCTATTTTTCAATTGATGAATTTTTTCTCCAAGTTTAAAGATAGCTGTACCGCCGGCGCCAGGGGCGGCAAATAGGGGGGTCAAGAGGGGGCGGTCGCACCCCCAATTTTTTTGAGAAAATGGGTGAACTTAATTTATGTAAGTCGGAAATAAATGTTCATTAAAAAAAAAAAAAATCTCGCTGGTTTTAAGTAACTGTTTGATGAAACTCGATACTTTCCCAGACTAGAAAAAGTGTTTTTCGTATTTGTATGATGACTTAGAAATTCATGAAGTATTTTTCGGCTTTTTCGAACATATAATATTGATAGAGAACCATGGTTAATTTAACTAAAGAAGACATTTCCTCATATAATTCATACTTGTGTGCCCAGCGTAACGATGGCATG
The DNA here is from genome assembly GCF_026930045.1 of Uloborus diversus. Lineage (NCBI taxonomy): Eukaryota > Metazoa > Arthropoda > Arachnida > Araneae > Uloboridae > Uloborus > Uloborus diversus. Next base: position 146,068,694 of record NC_072731.1, read on the forward strand.
TTCAATATGAGAGGCTCGTGCAAAGTGGTGTGGATGCATGGTTTTCACAAGAAAATTCCTTGATATTTTACATTCACTTTTATGCTCACTTTTTAAGTGTATAATTATTTAATTAGTGTTCATCGCTTTCTTCTGCTAGAAACACGTTTCAGCTGCTCAATGCATTATATGCTTTCATAGCGGCTCTTAAAAATGCATGTGATTATTGAATAATAATAACAAAAAAAAAAAAAAAACATATCAACAAATACCTTTTATGGGGTCTTATAATTATGCAATCTCGGAGTGACACAAGATGGTCTTCAAGAGTTAAAACCATAAAAAGATTCCTCTATAACTTCAAAGCAGTGATTTGACGACTAGAAGAATTATTGCAAAACGATTCTTTCAATGGTGAAAAAGCTCATGCCCTTTAGCATGTATGTCTTCGTTTGAATTTTTATTCAATTTGTTTGTATTGGGGAAAGTTTTTGAAAAATGTTTTACTCTATCAAAACATCTTCAATCCGCTACCCTTAATTTTCGTACTATTCAAGCCACAGTTCAATCTACAATTG